>NW_026920934.1:0-17884 GCF_032062105.1 Saccostrea cuccullata | reverse complement strand
ATAATTAATTATCTCCTAGACCCTCGCCGGACTTAACGCATGACGGAACAAAGACAAATAATTTGTTTTCACACTTCCATATGAGGGTTAATTGGTAGTTGCAATAAAATACATTGTATAATTTTAAAAAAATAAATAAATATGTCTTTTCTATAGAGCCATGGCTCTAGAATAATTTTAGCAATATAATCTAGACATAACATCGTATCGATCGATTTAATTAGCCATTTAATTGATGTAAATAAATTGCTTAAAATTTTGTTCAAGGAACTCTTAAAATAGTTTACCGTTCTGAAGTTTCTTCTTTTTTTGTAATGCGATAACTCGATCAAGAAAACTGAAAAATAATCACGGCAATTTTACTTTCAAAAATGTTAAGTAATACCACTGCATCGGTCAGAATTTCCTCTGCTTTTCAGAACGTGTTTTACTTTTATCAATATGTACGAACGACCATAACATTTGTGTAACTAATTTATTTAGCGATTTTTAAATAAGTGTGTTCATGTATTTTCACAAATAGTGATTCAGTTGCGAATTTGATCGCGAAAATACCGCGAAATTTGAGTTCTTTGCGTTGACTCTGCAACACAGTAACATTTCAAATGATGGAGAACCCTGCACCTGGCAACGCTTAACCTCTGAGTCATCGTCAGATATAGTTGGCTTGCTGACAGGCTGACCAGTAAATGGTAAACTGGACTCCCATAGAAACTTGGGTCCTCTGAACCATTCTTTCCTCTTTCGTAACTCATCAGCTGTAACACCACGTGATGCCATGTCTGCTGGATTCTCTGCTGAACTGATATAGTTCCACTGATATGGTTCTGTGTGATCACGAATCTGTTGAAGTCTGTTAGCAACAAAAACATGAAATCGTCGGGAATCATTAGCAATGTATCCCAGAACAACGGTGCTATCTGTCCAGAACCATTCAACAACATTGCTAATTTCAAGCTCTTCTAGAAGTTGGGAGCTGACCTTAACAGAAACGAGCGCAGCAGTAAGTTCCAAACGAGGTACGGTTACGGGCTTGAGTGGCGTGACCCTGGATTTTGCCATAACTAAGGAGCAGTGTACTTGCTGCTTGTCATCGATGAGACGAAGATATGAGCACTGGCCATACCCAATAGTGCTCGCATCTGAGAAATGGTGTAGCTCAGCTACAACAACATCTCCAAAGTTCTCCGGTTTTAGACATCTCTTGATTTCCAAGGAACCAAGCTGCTCAAGATCATTTCTCCAACATCTCCATCTAGGTCTCAAGTTCTCTGGAAGAGGGCTATCCCAATCTGTCTGGTTTCTACACATTTTCTGCAAGATTTGTTTCCCAACTAGGACGAAAGGTGCTATGAATCCAAGGGGGTCAAATACGGAACTCAAGGTTGACAAAACCCCTCGTCTAGTAAGAGGACGGTCTCTCAGTGTAATCTTGAACTGAAATACGTCTGTCTGAATACACCACTGTATACATAAAGTTCTTTCCATGGGAAGCTTGTCATGGTGTATGTCAATATCCGCTAGTCCCTTTGCTCTTTCTTCAACTGGAATGCTCTCCAAAACTTCCTTTGAGTTTGAGAGGAACTTGTGTAACTTCAAACCACTTCTGCTGCACAACTCTTTGCTTCTCTCTATGATACTAATGGCTTCCTCTGGAGTAGCTACCGACTTCAGTCCGTCGTCAACATAGAAGTCTCGTTTGATGAAGTTCCCAACATCAGACCCGAACTGAAGCTCTCCGTCTGTGGCAGCTTGTCTCAGGCCAAAGTTGCCGCATCCTGGAGAAGATACTGCTCCAAATAATGTACAGTCATTCGGTAAGTAGTAGGCTCTTTATCAAAATTGCCATCATCCCACCACAAGAATCGTAGGTAATTTCTATGTTCAACATTCACCTTGAACTGATGAAACATCTGCTCAATATCACAAACAAAGGCCACTGGCTCTTTGTGAAATCTACACAAAACTCCAAAAAGCATATTCATCATGTCAGGTCCTTGCAGCAAATGATCATTCAATGACTGTCCCATATACCTTGCACTGCAATCGAAGACTACACGCAGCTTTCCTGGTTTTTGCGGATGATATACACCATGATGTGGGATATACCACTCTTGACCACTATCCACACCAATTTCCGTCTTCGGTACTCTCTCTGCAAAACCATTTGATATCAGCTCTTTCATGAAGGAAACGTAATGCTCGCTATACTTTGCGTCTTTCTCAAGTCGTTTCCGCAAGCCTTGAAGTCGCTGAAATGCCATGTCTCTATTATTGCTCAGAAATGGCATTGCTTCTCGGAAAGGCAGTGGCATTTCATAATGTCCATCACACTTATGAATCCCCTTTTCCATGATATCCAGAAATTTTCTGTCTTCGTAGGAAACATGTTTTGAGCTGCTTAGGTTCTCACTGAAATCTACTTCAAGCATCCTAACTACCTCTTCAGGGTTGATTACTTCCTTTATCTTGTTCCTTACTGAAAATACAACATGGTCTTGCCTTGATGCTTCAGATGTACACAATTCTGTAGGCACGTCGCACGCAACAATACGATGACTAATTCCGATGGGATCCCCTTCCCATTCCGTTGAACTGTCAATCTCCATTATGCCTACTACACTCCATCCCAAGTCAGTGCGTTGTCCATAAGGTCCGTCTTCGGATGGAACGATAACATCTCTAGGCGTCAAAGCCTTCACACAGTTGTAACCAATAAGTAATCCAACTTCGCAATCAGCCAGCGGTAGGAGTTCATCTGCAATAGCCTCCAAATGAGGCCACCTTCTCGCAACTTCCGGTGTCGGGATATGAGATCTGTTAGCAGGCATGATAGCTCTTGTATACGTCTCCGGTAATCTTATCCTGTGTTCACTATTGAAGCCACGTACAACAAGTCCTCCAATCTTACAACTATCTATGGCCTTGTTCTCTGCATACATAGTAGATAGCATCAGCTTCTCAGGTCTACCAGTAAGTCCAAGGGCCCTTGAAGTCTTCTCCAGAATAAAGGTTGTATCTGATTGCGTGTCAAGTAGCGCATACACTAACCTCTCTCTTTCTGGGTTCTCTTTATGTGACACATAAACTGGAAGTATCATGGTACTTTTACTAGATGCTCCGGACTGATTCATAAGTGTTGTTCCTGAAGAATTCTCCCTTGGCACTGCTGGCTTATCCACGTCCTCTGTAACCTGGTGCTGTACTCGTCTATGGATGTCCCCGTGTAAAGATGAGGGGTGAAACTTGGAACAAGTTTTGCATCTTTTCCTCTGACGACACTTCCTTGATAGATGACCCGAATGTAAACACCCAAAACACAAACCTTTCTGCTTTGCGTACTGTTTTCTTCCTTCCAGACTCTTTGCTAAGAACTGTTTACAGTCATCTAGTTCATGATTCCCTTCACACAAAACACAGTTTCTCCCTCTGTCACTTCTATTTGCTACGTTCACATTTGCGGGCTGATTCTCGTCAACGTCTGTCAGGAAAGATCGTCTTCCATAGTCAGCTGCACCTCGCTGTCGTACCCTGACATCAGGTCGTGGTTTACTCGGCTCTGATTGGGCGAATTCAGACTTCTTTACAGACTCTATGGAGGTAATAGGGTCTGTCGCAATCTTGGCTTCTTTCACGATAAATTCCATGAAATTCTTGAATGGTGGAAATTCCATTCTTTCTTCTCTATACTGTGTGGCGATCCTACCCCATCTTGTCACAAGCCAATCTGGAAGTTTGCTCAGCAGTCTTCTGTTCTCTCTGTCATCATTGAGAATGTTCAAGCTTCCAATACTCTGCATGGCCGTATAACACTGCTTGAGAAAATCACCAAATCGCTGCAGTCCAACACCATCTCTCGAGCTTATCTTTGTCCATTTATCCAGTTTGTCACGGAATGCATTGGCAACAATGAATGGGTTACCATATCTTTGGTCTAGCAGTCCTTTAGCCTCCTCATACGCATCATCTGTTGATAACAGAAAATAGTTCTCTATGACATCTTTCACTGGCCCACCCAGATACTTTTTCAAATAATGTATCCTCTCCGAATCTGGAATCTGACCCTGCTCAATGAGTGTTTGAAATGATGCCTTCCAACTTGGGTACTTCAACGGATCTCCTAGGAAAATGGTAGGTTCCGGAGGGGGTAAACGACTAAGACTCACTTGCTTCGCTAGTGAAGAAGCCAGATCTAATAAGCCCTGTGTTGTTGTCTTCCTTTGTTTCAGGGGGGATAGATGAAAGTGCATCTTTATAGGACATCTCTTCGTTCGACATGTTTGTAACACCGTTAGGGGGTCTAAACTTCTACTGACTATGTGATAAAATATTGCAATAAAATATCAGAACCTTCCCCTAGCACACAAGGTAAATACATGCACATGTATACATATTAAATACAAATCAACATTTGCAACAAGAGTCAATACAGTTCCAATCTAGAGCACAGTCTTGATAATTGTTCATATGCACAGATATAATAAATACCTAGCACTTATCAATGGCATTAATCAATTAATAGCACACTGTTTACTAACACACAGTCACAAATATGTTATTATAGTAATGCTAAAATTGTCACTTTATAACGCAAACGTGTCACCATACAATTTTCACACAGTTAATGTCATCAACATAAATCGCAAATTATGTTCCGTTCACATTTACACATCATCACAGAAACATCATGTAGGCTCACAAATACTGTAAAGTCAGAAGGTAGTGGCGTCTTTAAGCTTCCATAGGTCACACTCGCCGTTTTCCCCTGGTAAGGAGTTTCACTGTAACGGCAGAGATGTGCGGTTATGGATCGGCCCTCTCGTAGATAAAATAAGGTTTACTTAGGTTTTAACTGATGAAGTTTAATTCAAAACAAAAATACGGGTATTCTCGCCGCAGTGTCACAAGATACCAAACTTCACCGTGAAACTGTAACAATAACAATTACACAGAATCAATACATAGAAAACTAATTACAGCTAGATCGAATATGCAAAATACACATACAAAAATAACTCATTTACCTCCTTGTGCCTTATTCTCGCAAGGATGTGAGGGCTAGTGGCACCATGTGCTTGCCGCCATGAACATAAAAATAACGCAAATGATACAAGATTACCTCATTGTACAAAAGAGTTCCAACTACGGTAGCATGTGCGGGCGTAACAATGCGTGAACAGAAGGAGACACTTGTTGTAGCCTTCCACTCGACATTGAGATATATCGACGACTTACAGTTAATTTACGACGGTAATTTCAATTCTTTGAATTCATTTATTTTATTGATAAAGACGTTAATGGTGATCTAGCAACCACGCTCTATGCTACACGTAAAGACTTGAACTTGTTTATCGTCAACTTCCCTTACTGTTTACCATGCAACAAAGTATACTTTCATCACCTGCATATAGAGTTTATATACCCTAGTTGATTTCTTACGCAAAAGCATGTTCTACATACATGTATAAACATTTTTCAGAATTGTATATTATATCATAATGTCATTTCTAGCATTAACCCCTCTATTCAAAACCACAGCTTACATGTGGGATGAAGACGATGTCGGTTTTGTCATTAAGAATTATATGTTACCTCTGGGATGAAGATGATGTCGGTTTTGTCATTAAGAATTATATGTTACCTGTGGGATGATAATTTCCATTACTACGTCGATACGATGGATATGGAAATATATCCTGGTAAGCTTGAGATAAAAGTAACCACAGAGTCCGACCGACACTTCTGCTTCATACTTGGATATTTTGCTTGTAAAAGACGCTAATAGTAATCTTACAACAAAGCCATATGATAACCTTAATGGCTTAAACTATTCTATCGTCAACCTTCCTTAATTATGCAGCAATATTCCTTCATCACCTGCATATGGAGTATATATATCTCAGTAGATTCGATACGCAAGAGCATTCTCTACGTATGAACAGTTTCTTAAACGAGGTAAATTATTGACAAGCAAGTTGATTAAACAAGAATATCAGCAGTCTCATTAAAAGTTATCATTTCGTTATGTTTCTGTGGTCGATACAATGACCTTGTCAGCAAATGCAATTTATCATTGAGTCAAGTGTTAGATGGTGTTTTTTGTGCCGGTTGTTGGTTCATTGTTTGTGCACTGAATTGACGGCGGATTTTTTCCGTTGTTTTATAATGTTAGCGGGGAGCGCAGGGCGGGTGTGGCCGGTCGGCAGGGGATGCTCGCTCCATGGCACCCGATACCACCTCTGATGGTTCGGAGGTCCGTGTTTGCTCTGCTCCTATTTTGTATATCGTTTAATGGACTTTGGGATTGAATACTGTTCGTTATCTCCATATGCTTCTTGAAGATGGTGTCAGTTTTGTCATAAAGAACTATATGTTACCTGTTGAATGAAGATGGTGTCGATGTTGTTATAAAGAGCTACAGGTTACCTGTGGAATGAATATGGTTTCGGTGTTGTTATAGTCAGAGGGATTCCATCGTAACAGCTGATCTGTCCATGACAACATTAAAAATCCTGTGGTTACTAGTTTCTCCTTGACCTAGCTGACTTCATTTACACTACTCAAATAAAAACTGACATCCAGATGGATTGGTTGGTTTTGGATGACCGTGGAGCGGATTTTGGGTGAGTAATTATTTAAAAGGTGGGTAAAAAGTGTTTGTACATTTTGGTTTGTCTGTGGAGTCACCGATGAAATAAAAAGCAAAAGGGTAGCAGGAAAATCCACATTTCGAAGTAAAAAAATCAATTTGGGAAATAAAAACACTTTCTTATATTTTTTTAGTTTTGGCTGAATACAATCCAGCGCAGAAGAATACGTGGCATGATAAATTCATTCTTTAAACCTCAAGTAACAAGAACATTTGGTAATTTCTCATTCATTTAATCTCCTCTATCACTTATTTATGAAAATTGAAATACTCTAATGTTATGAACAGTCAGAGAGACCAACATGCGTCAGTACAACAATTCAACGGTTTCCCTACATTCTAAAATACCCATATTCTTTAGAATACAGTACAACTAAAGGTCTATGCTCAGTTAATTCAACGGAAATTACTATTTTCTCAGCACGAGTAAGTCATGTACTACAGCATTCCCCAAATACAATTAAATAGAAAAATCTGAAATAATTGAAAAACAGTTTAGATTTGTCAAAGTAATTATAATACAATAATTTCATTTGAGGACATAAAATTGTGATTAAGACCCATAGTCCACAGACAAATTATAAACATTGTATCGTTAGTAAGTAAATGCAGCAGTAGCGGCCCTTCGATCAATTTAATGTAAGGTAAAAGATATGGTTATGACGACCAGTATTCAATCTCGATTTCCATATAGCAATAAAAGCTTTTGTATTTCGTATGGAGCTAAGCTAGAAGTTTACTCAATTATCTCATATGTACTGTTATAGATGAATATGGGTACGAAAGGTCCTATAGTGTGACTTGAATTCATTGTAAATTGAAATAAAAGACGTTAGAATGATACATATATGCAGTAAACAAACAATATTCAAGGTCAACGGTTATTGAAACCATACAAAACTTGAACAGAACAAATACGGACCCCCCCCCCCCCCTGGTGGATCAGGTATCATGGAGGGGCAAGCGTGTCTTGCGTCCGGTCGAACCCACTGTGATTCTTGTCATGTTTGGAAGAAAAAACGGGAAATTTGGGGACAACTCAATGTATAAATAATGGCCTATCAGTATGAAAAAGTCAGTCAGGATTTGACCTACTGATAAACTGTATATGCTGAGAATGCCATTGTATTGGCCATAGAACTAACGAAATTTTAAACGACATTGCTGACATTCTTGTCTCATTAACTTGTTTGTCAATGATTTACCTCTTATATGTTGTTTTTACGTAGAGCATGCTCTTGCAAATCTAATCAACTGAAATATATATACTCCGTATGCAGGTCATGAAAGTTTATCGCTGCATAAATAATGGACGTCGACGATAGAAAAGTTTAATTAATCACGTTTATCATAGAGCTTGGTTTTCCTATATTATCATTAACAGTATTTTTCAGGTAAAATATCTAAGTATGAAACATATGTGTCATACTTTGTGGTATCTTTTATGAGTAATAATTAAAAATCGATCCATAATTATGAAGAAATTAATTTATATCCTGATATAGAGACAGAATAAAAACACATTATAGTGACCCATTCTTGGAACGGACTTCTTCCAAACTTCACCCATGAATTTTTACTGAGTGTAATTATATATTTGTATTTTTCAGAATTTACAATGATAAAATGAATATCTTTTTTGGTCGAAAAAGGAAGAAAAATTTGAAAAACCTTAATTTTTGTTAATTCGAGTCATTATTTTTCACGAAACCCGGGGTTAAAATATTTTTATAGAAAAATAGTTTCTAGAGAAGAGACACTAGGGGGATGCAGGTTGAGTAATTGCGAAATATATGCTATCAAATAGGTATACAAGTAAACTCAACAGCACGTAACAATTTGGGTGGGATAGTTTTTCCAAATATAACTTTTCTAATATATAAAATTGAATAATGTGTCTTGTTAATATTTGTTGGTTGTTAATTCATCTCAGATAAGGTTGAGATTTTTGTCTCTGGTTGCCTCTTCCTGTTTTCAAAAATCATGTTACGTCCCTGTCAAGCGTTAAAGCTGACATGAACTCTTAAAAAGGCATCAGTTTTTATCTTTGTACGACTTACTACATTCCTGTACGCCTTTGTCCGCCATATTTCTTCGATTCCGCCATATTTAGTCGAACATTTTTGGCCACCTGTACCTGCTATATATAGCCTTTTAGAACTGTTTCACTTGAGTGATTTTCTATCTTGGCTGTCGACATGTGCACATCTCCGATAGCATAGTTTTTAGAAGTCCATAAACTGACCAAAATACATGTTGAAAAGTAAAAATTCAACAAAAACTAGAACCATACCGAGAATTAAATTATTTTTGAATGCATTTTCTGCAATATACAAAATACACTTACACGGAAAATATTCAAGAAGAGCAAAAATTCAATGCAGGTCAGTCGAGAAAACGCGTCAAACGCAGGGATAGAAATATTTACCTGAATACTGCTATCGTTACAGGGATGTGCACATGTCGAAAGAATTATCCTATTTTACTTTTATTGAAAAATGCATCTCATAAATCATGTAATCCATTGCTAACTCAACAGTAAAAACTGCTTGGACACACGTGGCCCATGCCGATCAATTTATTTGGTCAGGGAAAATATCAAAGGTTGAAAGCGCCGTTGGGTTGACTGAAGAAAATGCAAAGAATTTTTTTTTTCAAGAATAAGCATTACTCTTGTCTATAAATGGTGTAAATAAAATTTTTAAAAACATGGTTTAACTTCATCAAATTTATAATAAAGTTTGCATTATTACGAATCATTCACCTTTTGAAGATATGAAGATATTTTCCTGTGAAAGGGGGGGGGGATAGTAAAACATGCATAACACTCTCATAAAAATATTTTAAGAAAAACGTCTGAAACAGATCGGATTTCTTTATGATGAAATATAATCAAATAAATACTGTATATTAGCTTTATTAGACCTAATATAATTTGATTTAAAGTTATTTATAATTCTATGCTCAATGAAAGAAAAAGTGAGCAAATTCACATACCCCACGCTCCCACAAAAGTCGAAGTGCTGAAATTCAAAGAAAAAAATAAAGGAATCGTAATTTCCTTGTAATATGCACATCTATACACATTGTGTCCTAATTATCTGCTAAGTTTGACGAAATTGTATGCACCGGCTTATGAGGGATTGTGCTGACAAACTGCTCATTTTTATATTCAAGATATGGCCAAACTCTAAAAGTAAAAGTGCAGAAATTCCCGAAAAAATAAAGATTTCGGAATTTCCTGGTGATGCACAAATACAGACACATTGACTCCTATGAATATCAGCATAGTTCAACAAAACTCTGTGCATTAGTTTATAAGAAGTTGCGCTGACCAAATAAAAAAAAGGGGCTGACTGGTGGGTCCAAAACATTATACTTGTGAATTAAATTTCTAGACATAAATAATTAATGATTACTAGAAAAAGCAGATGAAAAGAGAGAGGAACCCCCCCGTGAGAATTCCACATGCTACCTACAATTAGCTTTTTGAAAATTCTCTTGTTTGTTGTCCAGGTTCAGCATTTAAGTGTCAGAACCGGGGGGGGGGGGGGGGGTTTCAAATATATATTTAGTATAGACATTGAATATTGCTGCGTAGGTTTAACCCCCCCCCCCCCAGCTTTTCAGACAAGTCGCAGTATAAGTTATAAAAGGAAAGTGATGGTGTATGGAGAAAAATTTTGTAACTGAAGTTCGAACCCACTCACCCCCCTTTCCCCACACGAAATAGGATATTTGTGTTTAGAAAAAAGACATCCCCCCTTTTTAAGCTTGTCAGATTTTTTGAATGTATAAAATATTTCTTTGCACTTAGCCCCCCCCCCCCTTTCAATTTGCTTCCGACGCCAATGCGTTTGAGAAGGTATTTTAGAAAGTTCCCGATGTACCCATTCCTGTGATGTATATTTCACGTTTATTATATCTCCCGCTTGAAAAGTGGGAGGGGATAGAGTAATAGTTATGACCGTCCGTAGGTCTGCTACTCTTTGGGGTACCCATCTCCTATCCGCAAATCCTCTGATACCACTTAATGAAATTAAATAAAACTTTCACAGAATCTCATAGGTATATTACATATTACCATTGTGCACCTCCTATTTTACTTTTTGATCCGACACGTATTTTGGGTTTAGCGACAACAGCAAAATATGGACTTTGCCATTATAACCATATGGGTGGCGAGGGTATCATTTAGTGAGCTCATTGCTCACAATACCTCTAGTTTCTCTTTCAAATAACTTCTCGTCCAAATTAAAATTATTTTTCAATTTATGAAGTTTCGACATCCCGCCTGAAAAAAAACCCTTGATCTGTCCTTAGGCTTAATAAATGGACAGCACAAAGTGCGTAGGATCTTATACCTATTACTGCCCTAAGAGATGGTTACAGATTGTTACAGAGTGAGAGAAAGAGGGAGAGAGAAAAAGAGAGAGTTAGTTCAATATACAATTAGTAAATAAAAATTATCCGTACTCAACCAGTGTCAAGACTCCCTACCTTAGCTTTTATGAATTATCTTCCAAATACTCCTCCAGAAATTATTTTTAAATATAAAAAAAGTAGCTAGACTATCAAGC
Source organism: Saccostrea cuccullata (assembly GCF_032062105.1). NCBI lineage: Eukaryota > Metazoa > Mollusca > Bivalvia > Ostreida > Ostreidae > Saccostrea > Saccostrea cuccullata. Next base: position 6,655 of record NW_026920934.1, on the reverse strand, counting down.
AGGGTTACTGAAATCGCAAAAGCCTCTCTATAACAACATTATTATAAAACATTGATACATACCTCAAAATCCACATACATTGTGGTCGGAGTGACACATCTAAAATAAAATTTTCAAAATTGAATTCGGCAGAGATGTCCGTCTTCCAAGAAAATTTAGATAACGCTCATGTCAATTATTTTTGCACGCCCCCCCCCCCCCCCGCCTAAAAAATCAAATGCCTAAATGTCAATCTGAACAGGGGATGGCATTTCTTCGTGTGTTTGTGTGTTAAAGAACGTTTAGATCTATGTACACATAAAAAAATTTTATTCTGATTAATTGCTTTTAAGATTTGAAGTAAATAATTGCCGTACATCAAATTACTAGATTTGAGATTATTACTACAATTATCAGTTATAATTGACAAATGAATTTTGCGACACAAACCAACTGCAGACTATATACATGACTTTGTATATAATGTATATTAGAACTACATGTAGATAGACAATTCACAATTATAGCTTATGAACAGCAGTTATAACCCCCCCCCCTTCAGCCTCGCAAATACCAAATAACTTCTCTTTCCACTTGTGATATTTTCCCTGACCAAAATCTGATTAGCACGGACTAGGTGTATCGACGTGCTTGTCTGTACAGAGTAATGGCAGTGTGTTTACTATTGAGATTTTACGGAGTTTATTTCTTTTTTGTGATGCATATTTCAATAAATGGAATTCAGGGTGTATATCACTTGACTTGTGCACATCTTCGAACCGATGCAGTAACCTTATTACCAGGTATGGGTACGTTTACACTTACAGCGTTCGAGGCGTTTTCTCGATATGCATCAATTGCATAGGGTGTGCAAATCAAAGACGTTGGTTGTTTTGCGCCATTCAAATGATAATAATTTCAAAATGTGTTGCAGATTTTACTGCTTTTTATTTCAAGTTTATTCTGCATAAATTGGCACACTGTAAAATACGTACTCGTGCATCTAAATATCTCACCAAACTTGCATTTTTAGGCTCAGGTGACCTATTGCTATCCGTCGTCGTCCGTCGTGCGTCGTGTGTCGTGTGTTAACATTTGAACATTTTCAGCTTCTTATCTGAAACCACTGAACCAATTTCAACCAAATTTGGTATACAGCATCTATGGGTGGAGGGGAACAACAATTGTGAATTTCATGGTCCCCGCCCCTCTGGGGCCAAAACCACTAAAATTAATGAAATCTTTAAAAATCTTCTTCTTTACTCCTGGACATCAAGCAGGCAAACTGTTGGCATGAATGTAATGAGCATTGAGTCCTCTACCAAAAGTGTGAAATTCATGGCCCCAGGGTCAGGGGTTCTAGTGCTAGGGCGGGGCTTTATAGATTATATAGTGAAAATGCATTATTTCTTTGAAAATCTTCTTCTCTGCTTCTGGGTATTAAATACACTAACTAAGCACATAGTTATGATGAGCAAGAGTGCCTCTTTCAGATTTGTGAATTTTATGGCCCCAGGGTCAGGGGTTCTGGTGTTAGGGCGGGGCTCTATAGATTATATAGTGAAAATACATTATTTCTTTGAAAATCTTCTTCTCTGCTCCTGGGTATTAGATAAACTAATTAAGCACATAGTTATGATGAACAAGAGTGCCTTCTATAAAATTGTGAATTTTACGGCCCCATGGTCAGGGGTTCTGGTGTAAGGGCGGGGCTCATAGATTATATAGTGAAAATGCATTATTTCTTTGAAAATCTTCTTCTCTGCTCCTGGGTATTAAATATACTAACTAAGCACATAGTTATGATGAGCAAGAGTGCCTCTTCCAGATTTGTGAATTTTATGGCCCCAGGGTCAGGGGTTCTGGTGTTAGGGCGGGGCTCTATAGATTATATAGTGAAAATGCATTATTTCTTTGAAAATCTTCTTCTCTGCTCCTGGGTATTAAATACACTAACTAAGCACATAGTTATGATGAGCAAGAGTGCCTCTTCCAAAATTTTGAATTTTATGGCCCCAGGGTCAGGGGTTCTGGTGTTAGGACGGGGCTCTATAGATTATATAGTGAAAATGCATTATTTCTTTGAAAATCTTCTTCTCTGCTCCTGGGTATTAAATACACTAACTAAGCACATAGTTATGATGAGCAAGAGTGCCTCTTCCAAAATTGTGAATTTTATGGCCCCAGGGTCAGGGGTTCTGGTGTTAGGGCGGGGCTCTATAGATTATATAGTAAAAATGCATTATTTCTTTGAAAATCTTCTTCTTTGCTCCTGGGTATTAAATACACTAACTAAGCACATAGTTATGATGAACAAGAGTGGCTCTTCCAAAATTGTGAATTTTATGGCCCCAGGGTCAGGGGTTCTGGTGTTAGGGCGGGGCTCTATAGATTATATAGTGAAAATGCATTATTTCTTTGAAAATCTTCTTCTCTGCTCCTGGGTATTAAATATACTAACTAAGTACATAGTTATGATGAGCTAGAGTGCCTCTTCCAAAATTGTGAATTTTATGGCCCCAGGGTCAGGGGTTCTGGTGTTAGGGCGTGGCTCTATAGATTATATAGTAATAATACATTTATTCTTTGAAGATATTTTTCTTTGCTTCTGGGTTTTAAGCTAATGATCCAAGTATATATATATTTATGATGAAGAAAGGTGCACCTAGCAAAGTGGTTTTTATGCCCCCAGGGTCAAAGGGAGGGGGGGTGTGGTTACATAGTCTGAAAATAAATTAATGCTTTGAAATCTGCTCTTCGGTATTAATCAACCATTTTATGATAAAATTTGCAAAATTTTGAAATATATAGCCCTGGGTCAGTGGTTCCTTTGGGATGAGGTGCACAACTGGTTATAAAGTGGAAGTGCATTTTCTCTTTGTTACTCTGATCTACCTCTGGGTATTAAGTAAATAGAGTAAGCATGCTAAGTTAATAATTATGATAAGCAATGGTGCCTCTTTCAAAATTGTAAATTGTGAATTTCATGGCCTCCGGTTTAAACATGAACCAAATTTAATTGTTTGAAAGTTGTTACACAATACTCAGGTGACCTATAAGGCCCGTGGGCCTCTTGTTTTTCTTTTGATTCAAATCAATAATTATTCAGAAATATGATTATTATTTTGTTTATTGTGGTTTTGAAATGTCTTGATTTCCTTATGTGTTCTCATATATGCTTTACCATCGGAGATGTGCACAAGTCGATACCCAATCCAAAAAAATCATTGAACTGTAACGAGCGCATTGGGGTATACATCGTAACAATGAGACAAGGTATCTGAGAGAAATATGGCGGAATACGGCTATCGTTGGTATGAAACAAGTCGTACATAGATGAAAATGTTGCGTTTTTAAGAATTCATGTCAGCTTTAAGCATGGTCTATAGATTTGATAAATACGGAACCCCTTTAGGACCTTTCCAAATATACCGCTATATATTTCATTCGTTATGAGGAGTTGTGGAATCTGTGTTAGTGAATTCAATTCTTTTGGTACTTATCAGACTTCGTTCATCAAAAATAATTATCAAAGAAAGTAAACATTGTGTTACCTTCAATTCACTATAACAAGTTTCTATCTTTCGTGACAAATAGTATTTGTTTAATCCAATTAAACAATAAGGACCTTTAAAACTAATTTATTATCATGAATAGACAAATGTATATACACGGATTTAACTCCTTAGAAAAACTCTCAAAGAACTCCTTTCACTAAAATTATAACTCTGTAAAAAGAAATTAGAAAATTCTTTTTCAACAAATTCAATACGTTTGATACAGTTTGAGAACTCATAAATAATCTATATTGTTATAAGAAATTTTTGAATTCATTACAAGTATACCGAATCGTTATACAGAATGAATTTGTTATAACAAATTCGAAAATTTGATATTGCACACAAATTCCACAACCGATATTTCGAAATCAAAATCTGTTTGATAGATATTAAGGGGGCGACTCGAGTTTCCATGGCGCAATACTAGTACTTCTCTTATCATACAGCATGGAATCCCTGTCGTTCTTTTATATCCGTGCCGATTTCTTCATAGTGAAGGCCAATGTCCGGGAATTTCCAATGAAAAAAACAACCAAAGAATTTTATATAGAGTATGGGTGTGGAGGGAATTTTTTGTTGAGCCTAATTCTTTTTGTAAATTCTTTGTATTAGCTTTCAACAGTATCTGGAGGGCTTGGTGTCAACAGAAAGAAAGCAGCTAAGACTGAGAACCCATTATATATGATGCCACTTATCCCCGCCCACTCGAGGCTCCCTACGTACACAGGTACTCTGCATTTATGCAAGTTGTCGCTCTTCCCCCGTATAACAATATTAATCACTGATGAAACTCATCTATTTTTTAAATTAATAGATGTTGTCCTTATCGAAGATAAGACAACAACACTAAATTTTAAACTTATTGAATTTTTTTTATCTCCTAACTGAGGCGTAAAAGTGGGCACGGTTTTGTATTTTGAAATTTAAATTTGGCTGCCATTTCAACTTGGGCAAGCCACGACATATCAACATCAACACTCAATGTTCAAATTCAACTGTTCAATACAAATACCTTACTTCAACTCTTTTGTATTTCAGCTGTTCAACATATATCTAAACTTCAACTGTTCAGTCAACATCAATATTATTCAACAACTAAGCAACCTTAATCAGCAAAAGCCCGGGAAACGGCGGTCGCTGATTAACAATTGAACGTTATTTACTTTAAGTGACCTTGACCCCAGTTTGATAGATGTCATAAAATTTTATGCAAATGTTCATTTTCTTGATAATAATAGAGGTCTTACGCAATCCGCCACATGGACATCAAACCTCAACTATTTGATGTCCACCGCCAACAAAGTGGGGAAATGGCACCTAATAAACCAGTGCCCACCTTTCTATTTAACTATCCGGGTAAACAGGCAGCCTCCCTGACTAAACTTTTCCAAAGCTCCATGTAAAGTGTTTAAAAACAGACTGTTGCCTAACTCTGACAGGTGCACCCTGAACAGTTTAAGTTAAGATATGTGTTGAACAGTTGAAATACAAACGAGTTGAAGTTTGGTATTTGTATTGAACAGTTGAATTTGAACATTGAGTTGATGTTGATATTGTGATGTTGATATGTTGCTGCTTGCCCAAGTTGAAATGGCAGCCAAATTTAATTTTCAAAATACAAAGCCGTGCCCACTTATACGCCACATTTAGGAGATCATAAATTCAATAAGTTTAGAATTTTGTGTTGTTGTCTTTTCTTCGATAAAGAGTATGTACTGTTTATAGCAACTTTTTCTCACATTCCTTGTATTAAGAATTACTGGGAAGACGATACTATAAACATACTACTAGTAATGACAATGTTGGAGATAAAAAAATGACCAAAAAGAGAGAAAAAAATCTTTGTAAGAAGCCACATGCTTCCTCTAAAATTTTTCTTGTGAACCACAATTGATTTGTTGTTCGTTGTTACATGTAACACTTCCTTTTTTTGTTAATTCCGAAACGACTCTTTCAGATTTTTTACAACTCAGTTTTCTTTGAAGTCGGTCGACCATGATCCATTATGTCGAAATCTTTTCTTCTTCATATCTATGATGAAGTCGGAGTTGAAGAGCAGAAATAACCAGGGCTATCACTCCGTATATCAACTGAAAAATCAGGTACATTGCTATAATCGGTGTGTAATCGGAAGTTGTTGGCAACAGTGTGGAAATAATGGTCAGAAAAACAGCAATGGCCAAAAATACGGTCTTTCAAAATTACATTTTCTCTCCTGCATCCACTAGGATCACAAAAGCTACCATGTTCAATTAAACAAGGAAAACGATGGGTACAATAATATTTAAAACAAGTTGCTGTCCTTTAAAAAAAGGACTACAATACGTGGACCATATGCATGTTTTCTTTTAACCGAAATTCAATCAAAGAAAATTTGTTAAGTTTATTGGATTTTAATGTAGGTTCGTTCGCATTTTCTACAGTGATCTCTCTACTTTGACCGATAGTACTTTCATAGCAAAATTGTTAAATTTAATCTCCAATTGGCATATAGTTTCAAAATGTTATTTTCAAATCCAGGCTATTTTGATACATATATAACCCATAATGGCTGGTAATTAACATATACCTGAACTGAATTTCAGTTTTAAAATTCAGTTCAGGTCTGTAGTACGCAGATTTTTTTTCTGGAGCCCCCCCTCTTCTCCCCCACATGGAATACCGTTGCTAAAGGCTTTTATCAAGCTGTATTTGAATCCATTTAAATCAAATTTTTTGGCAAGCCTTGATGCACAAAATTAATGCCAGCGAATACTTGTTTTATCTTTTAAAAACCTACAACTAGTATGTATGAAGTTTTTAATTCAAGTTGTAAAGTTATCTATAAATAACTTAACAACTTGAATTAAAAACTTAATTCAACGACTAATAGATAACTTACGAACTTGAATTAAAAACTTCATTCAACGACTAGTTCTAGGTTTTTAAAAGATTCAACGACTAGCTAAATGTAAGTTCCTCATACTTTTTAAAATGCCTGTGCCATAGATTCAATGTTTAGTTCGTGTTTAAAAGTATGTGTACAAGATTAAAATTTGGATCCGCCAATTAACTCTCAATCGCATCATTTCGGGTCTTTCTGTCAAATGTCGGAAAGCTAGTCGAAAAGGCCCGAG
>NW_026920933.1:0-18191 GCF_032062105.1 Saccostrea cuccullata | reverse complement strand
ACCCCGTCCCTCAGGCTACAGAGGGTAGGGACCATTAAAACCACATTTTTGTTGACCTTTACCTATGGATGCTATATGCCAAAATTGGTGTCAATTAGTTGAGCGCTTTCAGAGAAGAAGCTGAACATGTTCATTTTATTTTGATATTTGGAATATTGGACAACCACCTGCGATTTTGGCAGCAATTTCCCCCAATATATACCGACATACGCCACATAAACAAGCATACTCGTACTTCTCTAAAACATCATTAGTTAAGGATTAAAATTTTATGAATATGTATATCTACAGTTCGTGTGTAGAGAACTTTTAGCTTACCTAAGCGTAGGCTCAGGCAAGCTAATTCGTCCGTTATCTTTGTCGTTGTTGTTGCCGCAAAGTACCAGGTATTTATTTTTTTATCGTCTCTACCCAAATTATTTGTCCAATTCCACAGGATTTAACATTAAATTTCTTTCAGATGAGATGTGAATCGACTGGTCACAATGTTGTGAGCCCTGTATGTTAACAAAAAGAGGGAATATTCCGCTACAGTTAGAGCAAGGCGAGGATGGGTGTACGAAGAAAGGTAGTTAATGAAACTTCCTGCTTATAGATAGCAATTAAACGTCATTTCAGGGCAGAAAACTAGGAGTGCCTGTTACCAATCCATATTCAAATGCGTTCAAGAGCGTATGTTTATTACTTTTTCCTTAATAATATTTTTATTACCCCTTTCTTTAAAGCTACAGATTATCATAACGTTAAAAACACAGTTGCAACGACGTCAACCTACCTATCAATTGCAAAATCGGTTAAAAAATCAGTTATATCAAATTGTAATTACATTTTTATACCTATAATTTCTTAGTTTTGTTTAATTTTAATAATTAAGCAAAAAAAAGTTGCATTAAAACAGTAAATACGCTTCATTTTAATATGATGCGCGAAATAATGCACAATGGAAACTATAGTCGGCCCCCTTAAGATACTGATGTATCAATTTAAAAAAAGTAGAACGAGTTTACAAAAAATAAAGCAACATAGAAGTAAAGACAAAATGAAGAATGATAAAAGTTCAAAATGAAATGTAAAAAAGACGAATATGAATACAATAAAGTGACATACTGTATGTACATACAGTTACAATTGTTACTAGCGCTCTCGAGCGCTAGTAACTACTGTACGTTAGTCCATATTTCTGGAATACGCATGCTCGGCTTCACGGTCTGACATTCTGGGAAAACTTCACGGTCTAGCTGTGAAAACTACTACAGACAGACTGTACGATATCAATTTCGTTGTGTCATTATTTAACACTGGCCTTTTCTGTTGGGATCTGAAGTTTGTTGATTTATTGTGTAACTTACACTTTAAAGTTAACTGTACAACAAAACTTAGGTTATACGTATATATAATGCCAAGATTCTACACATCTAGCTTCCGATTTATGCAACCTTCCTGGATAATACGTCAACCTCATAAAAAATCTTTTTTTTTTCAAAGTTTGTTGTCAAAACACGATAAGGGATTGATACATTTGCATTTCCACACTTATATATGATTTTAATTCTACAAAATACACTTCACTAAACTCTAACTATCAGACTCTAGCCTCGTTAATCATTAAAAAATTCAGCAAAATAAATTAGTTGATCACGAATCTTCCTTTCTTTATTCAAAAATTGCTAGTGTACGGCGCTAGCTGACCTATCTTTTTTAAAAGATAAACTTGTAACAAGACTTATTTTAGTTGTTTTTATTTACTTCCCGGACGACAATTAATGTGTAACAAGAACACATTGATGTACCATCAATTGTCGTCCGGGAAGTAAATAAAAACAACGAAAATAAGTCTTGGTAATCAAACTGTTTCGATTTGCGTGATCAGACATGTTCTGAATGATGACGACTATAGTCGAGAAGATTTACGGAAAACTTCTAGTCGGATGAAAATCGAACAAAAACGGTAACGTTTTAAACTTAATTTCTCAAGCAATTGTTAGCTGTATAAGATACGAAATAGAATCAGACACAGACATATCATCAAAAATATATTTGGCTCAATAAATATAAAACACAAATTGTGAAAACGTTTTTCTGCGATAAGTAAAATTTAATGTTCTAAAAAGAGGATCTGTCGTTTTTTATGGTAAATGATAACCAATTTCATACATTAGTATTAAAACATATATATTGATAAAGATGTAAGGAAGTAAATATATCGTGTATCTCGTAATTTACAAAGGGAAATGACATTCATATGTATATTCTATTAATATATAGTTAACATTTGATTCTGAATAACTTTTCCCACATCAATCTCATACATTAAAACTTAAACTTATATGAATAGAGCAGCTCGGTCCTCTGGGCTGCAAAAAAGTAGGTAGAGTAAGAAGAAAAGCAAGATAAAAAGACGGTAATTTCTTTCCATATCTTCTAAGGAACCTTTGGTGAACATGAAACATATGAACAGTGTTCTCAGTGTTGCAAGAAAGGAGATGAGATCTTAAAGCAAATTTTCAGTTTATTTGTTTAAAGCAAAGCCAAAATAGTAGAGTATGATGCTCAAATTTACTTTAACTAGTGTAGAGAATCTTTTAAAATCTTTTTTCAAAGAGTTTGTTTTAGAGTATCGAATTCAAAATCTTCATTTTTGAATCAATGCTAAATTAAGAAAATGAAAATGTTCTTTGAAAGCTATTTAAAATTTTATCCTTTACTTTGCATTCAACCTAGATTGTCTTAAAGAAAATGATATCACTCGTTTTAATTAGTTATATCACCAATTCATAATAAATAGGTGATATCACCGATTCAAAAAATTGGTTTCACATATTCGATTAAATGATAGCATCTATTCAAAAAGATGATATCACATTCAGAAAATTGATAGAACTAAATGGAAATAAATCCAAAATCGCGCCTCATATTTGTGTTTCATTTAATGCACAGTCGCCCGCGTGGCGCAGTGGTTAGAGAGTCTGATCTAGAGTCGCAAAGTAAGGAATTGATCCTTACGTCGTGGGTTCGAATCCCATTGTGTGACGTGGAGACCGGTCCTTTGGATGAGACCGTATAAACCGAGGTCCCGTGTCGCAGTATGTGCTGGCAAGAGAAAGGTCCCTCCCTGCTCTATGGCTCTGAGTGCCGAGTATAGGACAAAAATTGCAGCTCTCCATCGCGAAAAGTAGTGGCGTCTCCATATGAGTGAACAATCTCGAGAAGGACGTTAAACAATATACAATCAATCGATCAATCATTAAATGCACATAGTAAGTAGGAGACAAAAATAATATCAAGATTTGCTAAAAGATGAAGGATGTATTGGTGATATTTTTCTCATACTGATTCTTCTCTCATCTCTCTCAGGTTAAAGTATACAGGCGTGTCTACAATGTCTGAAATGAATGTAATAGTCAGAATTGCACTTTCTTAATTTTTTCGAGCATTTTTCTTACTTATTTGTAATATTTGTAGTATTCACTTACTGGTGTAGACTGATTCTATTTCTCCAACTGTATTTATTTGCTGGTACTGTTGACTATCGGTATAATGGTAGGATTGTTTGGTGGCATTGTGGGATTTTGAATATTTTAACTTCTTTTCTCTTCTACTGAGAAGAACAGGATATTCTATACAATACATGGGCACAAGTTAGTTTTCATTCTGCTTAAAATTCAGTTGATTTGATAGCATACCTCATGTAAAGTATCAGCCCAATGGAAAATAGTAGGAAGAAAATGCATATTCCTCCAAGTGACGTTCCGAGTGTTATGAAGACAGTTAAATGGTCGTTCAAATCTGCATAATATATGAATAAATTTAAAAGTATTATTGATGAAAAAAAGACTGTGAAGGTTTGCACAAATGTTTGATGCCAGAATAATTAGGAAGCTATTGAAGTTTAATATCTTAAATAAACTTTTGTTCAGAGATGATTCATTGAATATAGAAAGGATTGTTTGTCTACCTAGTTGTCTGATATTGTGTTTGCATATCCCCAATCTGATACTTATTATGTCGGACATTAAACTTTAAGTAACAGAATAACAACAATGCCCAACACATGAAATGGTTCCACTTTGTGAATAACTAAATACATTGATTTTCCTTACGTTCGCATGTAGGTAACACAGTAAAACTGAATTTGTTGCTTTCTCCGCACACAGCTTTGTTGATTCCATGCAACCTCAAGCCGTTCTTACAACGGAAGTGTATGACGTCTTGGTAACTGTATGATTGCTTCAAACTTGTTATCTCTAAGTTTTCACTAAGATATGGTGTTGGACAACTGATTGCTGTTCAAAGAAAACTAATTGCTTCAAGCTTTTGAAAAAGTAAATTAATAAATGTATATTATTTCTTGCAAATGAAAATATCGTTCTAGATAATAATTACCAATGCGGTGCTTGAAAAAGAATGTTGATATTTATTACTTACCATGACAATTCGGTATCTTTTGGGTAAATGTGTCTGGAAGATGGCATGTCAACGTCAAGGATTTTAAAAGATAGAAACCATTGGCACATCCCAAATTTATTGATTCGTTAAAGGCATAGAGGGGTTTATCAGGCTTGAGAGACATATGTTCAGGCACTTTATACGGTCTTCTGCACGTAATAGCTGGAGAACATGACACAAGAAAAAGAACACAAAAGTCCAGACTTAAAGAAATCAACAAACTATGAATATATTGTTTAACAATCCACTTTTCTTTTTATATAATCAAATGAAATAAAAATGATTGAAAATGCAGAAAATGCCAATGCTTTGTTACCTTCACAAGATGGATGGTCAAATGGAAACACAAATGTGTTTAGACTACATGTTGCTGATTTTGATCCCTTTATGAAATGCCCCTCTTCACATTCGAAGCTGACAGAGGTGTTATAGGGATATTCAAATTTATCAGGTACAACAAGTAGATGATCAGAAGAAAGATCGGATCTCAGACATTTTTTTACTGTAACAAATATCAATTTTTAATATTCGTGTAAAAGGAACTAGCACTGCTACTCAACTACCAATTCATGTATTTACAACTTTGTATATATTTAATTTGAAAGTACATAACCAATACTATAGACAGAAGTCAAAATAGCTATGAAATACTTCCGGTCTCGTGTGTGTACTCTTGTAAAGTGGCACTTTTGAGTGCTTTAAATAAATTTCCATCCGTGACATTGTATCTGCTTTGTAGATCCGACAGTAAGGATATACAGTGTCAATATTTTAGTACTTTCTAGGTAGATAGATACAATTATCAAGGCATGGAAGAGTAATTTTAAAAAACCGAAATGTTAGCATCATGTCTGCAGTCTGTATTCTTAAGCGGAACTTTGTAAAAAAAAAATCAGCTTTTCATTTATAAAAAAAAATATATACTTTTACAGACAGGCAGGACTGTGAGATTAAAGCTGTTTCCATTTCCACATATAGCACGAGTGGTCCCAAGGAGGCGGAAGCCAATCTCACACAGGAATTGTATCTCCTCTCCATAAACGTATAATTGTTTGTCGTCTGTTACATGTAATCTGTCACTTAAAACTGGTTTTGCACATTTTATGGCTATAAAGAATATTCAACAATGATTGTTTATTCAACTGTTAACATGATGGTATTATTTATGTAGTAATACAGGATTGGGTTCGATAACATAAGAGTGTACTTCTTTTGGCGCTACAGTACATTTAATATATATGACATTAAGAACGTACAGTGTCGATATTTTAGTGCTTTCTAGGTAGATAGATAGATACATTCATCAAGGCATGGATGAGTAATTCTAAAAAAACCGAAATGTTAGCATCATGTCTGCAGTCTGTATTCTTAAAAGGAACTTTGTAAAAACAAGAGGCCCAGGGGCCACATCGCTCACTTGAACACAAAGGCCAGGAAAAAGCACAAATCAGATCAGAATTGAAAAGTTTAATGAGGGGGTGGGGGAGTGGGCTTGAATTCTAATAGTACTTTAGAATGCCTCCATACTCCAATACTGCATTTTACTTCTTGAGAAAGTTCTTGAGAAAAAGATTTTTATAGATTTTTTAAAACATTTTGTATATATAACTTTGTAATAATTTGAATTTGACTCCCCATTGTTTCCACCCTATCCCCGGGGATTATGATTTGAACAAACTAGAATCTGCACTACCCGAGGATGTTTCCATATAAATATCACTAATCATGGCTTGCAGTACTTGAGAAGAATTTTTTACAGATTTCCCTATATATTCCTAAGTAAAACTTTGATCGGTCATTGTGGCGCCACCCTATCCCTGGGGGTCATGATTTAAAAAATTTGAATGTACACTACCTGAGGATGATTCAACATGAGTCTCATCTTTTCTGTCCCAATGGTTCTTGAAAAGAAGAATTTTAAAGTTCACCCTATATATTCCTATGTAAAACTTTGATCGACCATTGTGGCCCCACCCTACTCCTGGAGGTCATGATTTAAACAAACTTGAATCTACACTACCTGAGGATGATTCAACATGAGTCTCATCTTTCCTGTCCCAATGGTTCTTGAGAAGAAGATTTCAAAAGTTTTTTTCCTATATATTCCTATGTAAAACTTTGATCGACCATTGTGGCCCCACCCTACCCCACGGCGGTCATGATTTGAACAAACTAAAATCTACACTACCTGAGAATAATTCAACATGAGTTTCATCTTTCCTGTCCCAATGGTTCTTGAGAAGAAGATTTTTAAAATATTTTTCGTATATATTCCTACGTAAAACTTTGACCGACCATTTTCTACCCCCGGGGGTCATGATTTGAACAAACCTGAATGTACAATGTCCACTACCTGATTTGAACAAACTAGAATCTACACTACCTGAGGATGATTCAACACGAGTTTCATCTTTCCTGTCTCAATGGTTCTTGAGAAAAAGATTTTTTAAATATGCCATTAATTTGTCACAAATTCATAATTATCTCCCCTTGGAAGTAGGCGTGGCCCTTCATTTGAATAAACTTGAATCCCCTTTACCCAAGAATACTTTGTAGTAAGTGAAATTAGCCTATTGGTTCTTGAGAAGAAGATGAAAATGTGAAAAGTTTACAACAACGACAACGACACCAACGACGACAACAGACAACGGACAAAGCATCAGAAAAGCTCACTTGCATGAGACTTCGGCTCAGGTGAGCTAAAATCAGCTTTTCATTTATAAAAAAAAGTGTACTTTCACAGACAGGCAGGACTGTGAGATTAAAGCTGTTTCCATTCCCACACGTAGCACGAGTGGTCCCAAGGAGGCGGAAGCCAATCTCACACAGGAATTGTATCTCCTCTCCATAAACGTATGATTGTTTGTCGTCTGTTACATGTAATCTGTCACTTAAAACTGGTTTTGCACATTTTATGGCTATAAAGAAGATTCAACAATGATTGGTTATTCAACTGTTAACATGAAGGTGTTTTAGATGTAGTAATGCAGGGTTGTGATCAATTACATAATAGTGTACTTCGAATTGTAATTAACGAGATTTGCTCCTGATATTTATAGTCTATAAGTTTCTACACACATAGCTTAATTAAAAATCAAATCAAATTATAGGGGTCAATTTGCTTCTTTTGGCGCTACGTACATTACATTTAATATGACCTTTTTGCACTGAAATTTGTGCCTTTGTCAAAAATTACATCTTCGACGTTTTCCCTCCGATATTTTTATCCAAATAAAGCATGGAACAAAACAAACTATAAGTCTCTTTAAAAAAGACACTTTAAAATAGTGACTAAGAAAAAGTTTCAAATGTCTAAAAAATTTAATAAGCAAAAAATTATTTTAAAGTCTAAAAGAAGAAGGTACAGTATCAATATAAATTAAGCCTGATATTTTTCTAAAATATGAAAGTGATATAAGAAATAAAAATTCATTCTTTCTTAATCATAGGAATTCCCTGAAGTAAGAAAATACAAGTCGTTTTTCTCATATGACCTCCTTAGTGCTAATTGTTACGTCATTAACTTGTGCATTTTCCCGTATTTTCTTAAAAAGTTGCAGAAGACACCAATTTTCAGTGGAAATTTCTTCAAGAAAACATACTCTGCCACCGTCGCCCGGAAAGATTTTGAGATATGTGATTTTTCATGGCAATTACATAATATATCCAAACATTAAAGTGGGCGACGGTGGCAGGCACTATTTTCTAAAGGAAATTAAGCACAGAAATGAGTCATTCTGCAGTTTTTCTGCATTAAACTTAGAAATGTACCAAATTAATGACGTCATATTTCCAGACAGGTCCTCCTTTATGCCATATTCTTTCATGATTTATCATATTCATCTACTCAACTATTGTTAAAGCCAATTTCATAACCTTTTGAGAACATTAAATTTATAATAAAAAAAGAAGAAATATTTCATTTTCTTCTAAAAAAAACCCTTCCGCCACAAAATATAGTTCCTGGGGATTAATCCTACTTAAATTGAATTTAATCGTGTTTTTTTTTTCATTGTTCAAATATAGTTTAATTTGTATTGTAGAATTTAGATTTAATGTTAGAACAGCAGAATGTTAGAAAAAGTCCAGACCAAAATGTGCTCAGGATCGAACCTCCTTAAGTACTTTAAATGCATTGATAACAATGCCAATGACTAGCAATTACAATTACATGTACATTGATTTTTACAAATGTAATTTGTTACATTGAATGACTTTGAAGAATGTAAATTAAATACATATCAATTACTTCAGTTTTATTTTTCAAAACCCTGAAGAGCAAATTTAATCAATTTTAGGTAGAGGTTATGTTTGAAATAAATAGCATAAGGTGCCAGTGATAGCGTGTTTCATGAACACAAGATCCATTGGCGTCGGAAGCAAATTGAAAGTGGGGGGCTAAATGTAAAAATTTTTTATACCTTCAAAAAAACCTGACAAGCAAAGAAAGAAAAAGGGAAATGTCCATTTTCCAAACACGAAAATCCTATTTCGTGGTGGTGGTGGTGGTGGTGGGGGGGGGGGGGTAGGTTCGAACTTCAGTACCAAAATTTTTTCCAGACACCACCTCTTTCCCCAATTTTAACCTATACCGCTACAAGTCTGTGGAAAGGGGCTGCATGAACCTACGAAGCAATGTTCAATGTCTATACTAAGTATATATTTGGAAAAAAAGTAGTCCCCCGGTTCCAACACCTTTGAGATCTATATGGTTATGTTTATAAACTGACTGCCTCGTTGACATTTGATTTTAAGAACAAACTTGAATCTAGAGTATGTAAATTTCATCTTTTCGTGTCCAGTGGTTCTTGAGAAAAAGACATTTTAAAGATACAATCAAATTTTCACGAAATCTTAATTATCTCTGTTTGAGAGAGGGCGGGACACTGAACCTTTTAAAATCTAAAATTCTTTTCACCCATGCATACTTTTTGTACTTTTAGTTGAAATTAGCCCGGTGGTTCTTGAGAAAAGTCAAAATATGAAAAGTTTACATGCTACAGACCGACGCCAGGTACTTTTTGATCAGGAAATCTCGCTTGAACCATGGGCTTAGATGAGCCAAGAGCCATACTTCAATCGCTTCATTTAACACCTGTCATCTTATGTTAATTTGAGGGGTAGGGAAAAGTTATTGAAATACATGAATATGTGCATATTTAGTTAAAATACATAATTGAACGAATAACAATGATGAACACATAACACAGAAAAAGTGGACTAATTTATTGCTTATATATCTTCTAACTTACGTTGATCACAGTAAGGACCAGTCCATCCAGGAATACACTGCGAGCACGTGAAATTCTCATTCAGACAAGTCTCCTCTGGATGGCAGTTCTTCGGACAGAAACCCAAGCAATAGGCTGAGGTTGTTTTGACTGGAATGCATGCTTAACATAAAATAATAAAAAATACAATTTTTATTAATGATATTTTCAACAAAATTATTCGAGAGAAAAGTTAATTTCTTGCAGGATAGTGAGATAATCCAGAATTCATTGTTCTGTCTATGTATATTCTGTATATTCTGTAATAAACCTTTTTATTTTTAAACTGATATTGTTTTCTAAAACTATTCCCCTGAGTAAAGTAACGGTGGACCTTTCCAACTGGATGCAAACCGACCTGGCTGACTTACCAAAGACAAAGACTTCGCATAAAGTCAGTATTTTCTCTGAGCTTATGTGTTCCCCTTTAATTATGATTTGAGATACTTGTTCCCATAGCATGTAAGAAGAGTCAATTAAAATTTCTTTCCTTCCAGAAGAGGATTTATTTGTGTCGTTGTAGATAAGATTTTCGGTTCCATCTCTTGTTTTGCCATACAGGGTGAATCCATCAATGCGTCTTCCTGTCAATAAAATTGAATTGCATTGTGAAAGTAGCACAAAATATAGCAGCATTATGAAAATGAGAATTTTCGTAATTGAGATTTCTTTTTGATAATCAACAATAAATACTTGAGACGACGCCTTTCGATCGATGGCTTGTTTTTGAAAAAATGTTAACATACAATTTCAGCATCAAGATAATATCAAGATATGTTTGACGAAGTATTTTACCAAAAAGTTTACTGTTTACTCTTACTGTTAGAATCGTCCCTGTTACTTATCAATATAGACATCACAGCATAAAAATCTCCTAGATTCACTTTCCAATATGGATTTGATTTGTAAGGCACTGTATGGGTACAAGAAATCTTGGAGAATTCATAATTGCTATTCCAACCATCCACAGCTTTATCTGAGGTAAGAAATACTCCTTTTTCTCTGTAAGTACTTGACTGTTCTGTTTCTTTTGAAAACGCTACATTTTTTCCTATAATACAAATAAATTATTGTTTGGTAACACTTTGTTTTGAAGGAATCTTTAAATCGGTATGTATTTTCAATATTTGTACATGTTTAAATCTCCTCGCCACTGGTTCTTTCTTATTTGAAAAGTTTCCAAATCATCTTCGTATGTAAGATCTTAAGCATGTTTCTTATAAATCATTCATTACTTATTATTCATTCTTTTTTCATTCAAAACTAAATACATTTTTATTATTTTTACAAAAATGGCTATGCGCTGATTGATGTCCCAAAATAATTACACATTCAAAAAACATATTAAAACAAAACAAAAAACAAAACAAAACAACAAAAAAGTGAAAGTTTTCATTTTCAGTACATTTTAAGTATTTTGTTTCACATTTTATCTTTCATCTTATATTTATCAATCTACTTATGAAAAAAGAAAACAAATCAAATATTGAAAAAAAGGCCTGTATAAGGTTTGAATTCTTACCTCCAAAAACTTCAATTTCACTGATTTTAGTGTAAGAGGTAAATTTGATTAATAATTTATCAGTCATTGTCATTTTGTCGAGAAAAACAGTTGGAGACCCAGTAAAATGAGAGTTATTATGACAAACATTGCCTTCGTGGTCATGAATTATCACGTGTATTTCGATATCTGAAAAGATCAAGTGCAAATACTTTTATTTCAAAAGTATCATTTTATTACAATTAAACATCTCACGAAAAAAACTATTGTTTTTTACTTTACCAGTTAAATAACAGAATATATTGATAGCGGACACTGCAAAAACTCCATTCAGATTAACTGTAGCATCAACGATGGAATGGAAATTTGTCCAGTTCCCATCAAACATTGGATCGATGTTGATATCGTTGATTGCAAGATTAACTGTCGAGTGGAAATATTGTTTGTTTATTTTTATTCTTACTACTTAAATATACAGTGTGTACAATTAAAAATTTAAAACAAAATTTTCCCTCTTCGATTCAACTTTATTTTAATTCATGTGCCTATATCTCACCATACTGGCACCCCGGCCCCATCCATCCCCTCTCACACTGGTTACCCATACCAGTACAATCTCCTGTGGTCTCATTAAATGTATTAAATACACAGTGTTCCAGTGATGTGCAGTCTGTTTCGTTCACATGTTTTATCCATTGACAGAAAAGTGCTTTGATATGAAACAAAATGCTTAAAGGAAATATTACGTTAAAGCACGGTCATAGCAAACATAAACTTTTTTCACATTTTCATCTTTTTAAGAACCACTGGGCCAATTTCAACCAAAATGTAATGAATTCCTGTTTACATCGAAGTGCTTAAAATAAAATACCAATTTTTAAGGACAAATCGCTAAATTTGCATCTCGCTAAAATTTCTACTTATACAGTATTCAACATTTAGTAAGCATATAGTTTGAAATTTTTACCGATCATGACTAAGTTTGATTTAGTTCAGATACGAAAAGAAAACAAAAAGAAACAAGAAAAATGTTCAACTCACCATCAGACAAAGTTGGTAAAACCAATTGTTGGAGTATCATCATATCAACATAAGATATGAAATAAAGTGATATGCTGAAAAATGTCATTTCGAATGAGATGGGTTACACACTACTAAATTTTGCACTAATATATTGAAAATATAGGCGAGAAGAGGAAATTTCAGAAAAGTATCGGATATGTACAAGGAAACTATAAAGTTCAATAAGATGATAAAATTTTGATATTATTCTCTCTTTATAGTACGTTATGGGATAAGTGCATAAATTCAATACATTTTTTTTAATTTTCAATGTAAAACAACTTTTCAAATGCTACTTCTACAGTTTTGGTCTGATTTCATAGCTTGGCAAACAAGCAGATTATACAAAGATTCATAATTTAGTGCATCATGTTTTTGATTTCGATGAACGGTCTTGCCAAAGTTACTGAAAATAGAAATTTCTGTGAAATTCCCTTAAAACAGTACTTCTCTTACAGTTTTAGTCTGATTTTAATGGCGAGTTTGAGAAAAAAGACATTGGGGTTTATCAAATATGGATAAACCTGGTTATTTTTTTTTTTTACATATGCTGAGATCGATAACTCCTAGTCATTACGTTAATAATTCATCGGGCTCGGTGCTAAAAAAATTCCTGATATTTGTTGAATGCGCATGTCTTCTAGAACATTCCTTTCGATTCCTTAATTTGAATGAAGCATCACCCCTAGCAGCGCATTTGCCTCAGAAAGTGAAGGGAAAAAATTACAAAAATCAATTCATAAATGTTGGTACCCTTCTCTTTCATGATCCGACCTCAACACAACAAAACCACCTTGTGTTTGAAGATGGTGTATTTTAGGTGAAGCCTAAGCATAAATATCAAAACAATTTAAACTTATCACAATGGTTAGATGCTTTTGCAATTTTTGCATCAGTTTATTTATAGTCAAACATCCATCCTAAGCAAGCTCATTGTTTAGATATACGGCATTGATACAGAGGGTAGCTGAAAAAATCAAAGGCAACTGGTTAGATTATTATATTCAGTTTAGGCTTAAAAATCTTACAACTCCTCTTTGAGTTGGGCTTCTGTTAATGCAGAGCTGTGGATGGTCTATTGGTCTATATGCAATCGTAGACTGCTCCTACTAACCCTTTATCACGCCAGCAGTCTGCGCAGCCCTGCAACAAATGCTACAATTATAATTATCAGGGCATTTGCAACAAGTCGAATTGCAATTATGTGCATAGTTGTCTTAAATGTAATTCTTTTCATCCTTTAGTGAAATGTTTCAAGGCTAATTAAACTGCTATGCCAGAACAGTCTTCATCACAGACCAATTTCAATAATCGTGCACATTTCCATTCCAGGAACCAGCTGTTCCAGTACTAGTATTCAAAGGGCCAGTCACAGTCCAATTCTGTCACATAATTGTCAGAATTTATGGAACGGGGTCACTCACCTATCAATTCTGAAAATCTGAATCAATTGTTATCTACTTAACCAAATGTTCAAGATGCTCATTGTTTATCCTTAGGTTTCAAGTTTGCTTTTCCTTGACTTTTGAATAGGAGGAGGGTGGAGTTTAAAAACATGAAATCTGCAATTCAGTACAGCTTTCAAATACAGGAAAAAATTGATAAGGAAGTTAAGTTAGGGAGAATAATGGATCCATTTTTATTTCCCTAAATATCCAATTTGCGATGTGATGTAATCCAATAGATTTAGTTCCCAAAAAACAAGGTGGTTGGCGAATGATAACAAATTTGTCATATCCAACATATGACAGTGTTAATGACTACATAGACCCCAATTTAGGTTCTGTCAGTTATTCCACTTTTGATGATGCTGTTTCTTTAATTGCGAGTAAGGGTGAGGGTGCCCTATTAGTAAAAATGGACATTTCCAGTGCATTTCGTCTGTTACCAGTTTGTCCACAGGATTTTTGTTTATTAGGCTTTAAAACACTCTGCTGCATATATATGCATATATATATATATATATATATATATATATATATATATATATATATATATATATATATATATATATATATATATATATATATATATATATGCATACATTGACAAGTGCTTACCTATGGGTTGTTCCTTGTTGTGTTCTCTATTTGAGAAGGTTTCTACCTTCCTTCACTGGGAATTCTCTCAGAGATCTAAATTAAAAAGTGTTATTCACTATTAAGATGATTTTTTGTTTGTAGGAAGAGCCAATTCATCTCAGTGTATATATTTAATGAGACAGTTTGAAGGGTTATGTTTAGAATTAGGCATTCCGTTAGCTTTTGAGAAAATAGAGGGACCTTCTACTCGTTTGAGTTTTCTAGGTTTAGGCATAGATACTATTTCCAGAACTAGTTTTGTTCCAAATGAAACAGTTAGGGAGTTATTGGCAAAAATAAATGGAATGTTCAAAAAAGGTTACTTTGAAAGAAATGCAGTCATTGGCAAGAGCGCTTGCATTTGTGGTTAAGGCACTGCCAGCTGGTAGGGCATTTTGTACAAGACTTTATGGTTAAATGGCAGGAGTAAAAAAATCTTTTCATTTTATAAGAATTACTGCAGAAATTAAGTTAGACTTGTTAATGTGGGTTCAATTTCTTACTAATTTTACCGTTCACGGTAGCTCAGTCGGTAGAGCGCTCGGGAGATCGTAAGTTCGAATCTCGGCCGCGACTGACCTAAGTCGATTTAAAATTGGTAGCAACTGTTCCTTCGCCATGCGCTCGGCACTTTGAAGTGAAAGTTGCGGGTCCTTCCGATGAGACCTTAAAAACCGAGGACCCGTGTCAGCGGCAGGCATTGGCACGATAAAGATCCCTCACTGCTCAATGGCCCAGAGTGCCGAGAAAAGGTCAACATTTTGAAGCCCTTCACCGGCATACGGTGACGTGTCCATATTAGTGAAAAATTCTCGAGAGGGACGTTAAACAATATACAATCAATCAATCTTACTGATTTTAATGGTAGGACACAATTTCCTAGTCTTGTATGGCAGGAAGATGATTCGCTCCAATTTTATTCAGATAGTTCAAGTTCTTATGGTTGCGATGTGGTGTTCGGTAAACATTGGTGTTGTCTGCATTGGCCTGATGGCTGACCTGAGGAATGCTGCAGGGATATCACTTTCTAAGAAATTGTACCTATTGTATTAGGGGTTATGATTTAGGCTGAAAGTTTAAGGAACAAAAAGACTCCTTCTTCATACCGTAAATCTGGAAATTTTTACTGTAGATAAATTTTTCGCAAAAATATTTTTCTTAAAAATAAATCAACGTGTAAAGATTTTTTTTCCTGAAAGCTGGGGTCCTTCTTACTTTTTTAACTCGGTGAATAGGCGTCGGTAAGCACTGGTCATTTTTGTGAAAGAAACCTGTTTACACTAGTCTACTATATGACTACAATTGAGTTAATTACCCGTGCGTGTAAATTGCCCTCATTATATGCAATATCGTCCGATGATTTGACAAGCACTGAGGCGGTATGTCCCTTTTTAATTATTTTCATCAATTAATTTGCCAATAAAGAGAGAACTGTCATTTTATCTAACCGTCTATAAACACGGGCGATAACTCAAACTCAGTGCATTTTCTAGAAAGTTCCAAATGTAAACGCGGCGTGTAAATTTCAGGTGAGAAAAAAAGCAAACGTTGAGAAAATTAGTTATATTTTTTCTTCATTTGGATTATACTTTAGGTTAAAAGGCATACACAACCTCTAAAATGTTTGTTATACATGTAATTGATTTAGAAATTATTTTCAGTGCAAATCCTTCTGTATTTTTATAAAAATTGTTTAGGAGCGATATCGCAATTTCTTGCCACGTTGCGAGTATATTGGTGGTATTCTAACTGGGCATATTGTTTGAAAAATAACCTAATATGAAAATCTTCAGTGATTTTTTATTTTTAACACCAGTGACAATTCGCAAAAATTTGAAGCGTAAAAATTAATCAACAGCTTTTTACGAAAGCCCAGAAGGCTCATTCGAGATTCAAGATTCGAAATACGAGATTCAAAATTCGAGATTCGAAATTCGAGTTTCGAGATTCAAGATCCAGATTAACCAATCAAAAGGCTCATTCGAGATTCGAGGTTCGAAATACGAGATTCGAAATTCAAGTTTCGAGATTCAAGATCCAGATTAACCAATCAAAAGCGGGTTCAAGATTTGATTACTTCCCTTTATTATGATTTTACTATCAAGAAATCGTTTAATATATAAATAACAAATAGGCCATTCAATTAAATTACAATGCAAGAAAGAGTGTTATATATATTAGAAGGAAATTTAAATAATCATTGGATTTTTGATCAGCAAGATATACTTCAATTTATATTATGGCTTCTTAAATATTAAATAGAATACATATATCAGAAATATATATATTTTTTGTATTGTCTACTTTGTTTACGGGGTTGATGACATATAAATAATGTTATGAATACGTGTCAAGTGTCTAAAGATTAACAATAACTCCACCCCTACCCACCCCGCCTGCCTATTTTTCCAAACACACTGAAAGACTTGAAACATGAAAGACGACGTAGTATTGATAAAAAAAAATCGTGTTCGTTTTCCTGATAGAGGAAATACATAAAAATTAAGAATTCAATTACTTATCTTCATCTAAGGCTTTGATTTCTTGAATTAATTAAAAATTATATCTACAATACAGCTTGGCAATATGAATTAGAATAAATGCGGCATTTATTTTATCTTATATCAAATAGTAGATGAGTCTAAATTAGATGCAGAACTATATAGCGTTATGGTGTTATATTTTAGTCTCTAACCATAGCTTTATGACCAAAGACTAAAATATACTCTTATCAAACCTTATATAACGCTACAGTTTGATTCAGCAGTCAAGTCTCACTGCACAAGTGTACCCTTTATAATTGTAATGAAATATATACCCTTAAATTATTGTGCAGTGTAGATACGACTCATAACATTTCATATCTAATTATAATCAAAGGCAACATTCTCAATCAGCAACGATCTGATGAAATAAAATTAGTTGACCTACTTGTTCCGAAAGTCAACGATAAGACCATATAATATTCCATATATACGTATTTACTATTTTGTTAAATTAGAAAAATAAAATTATATATGTATTTTTCAAAATGTAATCCAAATTTTAATTTTATTTCGTTTTAATACATAAAACATTTTTTCTTGCATTATCATTTTAGCAAATGATACATTTGTTATAAATATATTAAACGATTTCTTGACAATAAAAACGTAACAAAGGGAAGTAATCAAAAGTTGAACCCGCTTTTGATTGGTTAGTTTGGATCTTGAATTTCGAAACTCGAATTTTGAATCTCGAATTTCGAATCTCGTATTTCGAATCTTGAATCTCGAATGAGCCTTCTGGGCTTTCGTAGCTTTTTGACCCAAATTCGCAAAAATAAATCGACGTAAAAATTTCCAGATTTACGGTATTGACAATTTATCTTTGGTCTACATTATTAATCACAAATCCTAAAAAAAACAAGAGAATTATTACATTAGTCCGGATATTAGTTCTGCAGACTCTAACATTAAGTTTAATGTACAAATAAAAGCTCAACATATCCCAGGTGTAAAAAATGATATTGCAGATGCTATTCCTCGGTTTCAGTGGACCAGGTTACGTCAATTGGCTCCTTGGGCAGATCCCTTTCCCTCCATGGTACCTATTCAGTTTTGGAGAGCTATTCAGGAACTGTAGCCAGTCTACTGCAGGCCAGTGTGTCTCAAACTACAGCAAGGGATTGCGAAGTTTTTTTTTCCTCAATTTTAGGCAACAGTTGTCATTTCAGCAGATATGGACCCCACCTGTTAATCACATGATTAATTTTATAGCATATTTGTCAGAGAGTAATATGGCTTTTTCTACTGTCAAATGCTGTTTATCAGGAATCAGTTTTGTCATTTA
>NW_026920932.1:0-17923 GCF_032062105.1 Saccostrea cuccullata | reverse complement strand
AGTATCTTTCCTATGATAAAAGCTTGGGAAATGTAATTTATGAAGAAGATCAGCCGAATTATTTGTGTATTGTAACGCCAGTGAGAACTCTGAAATTTCCCTCTTTCACTTTCATTTTAGAGGTTCTACCGAAAAACGAATCTGACATGCCACCATCAATTCGAGCATTTCTGCATTGCAGAGAGCTGATGTGTGTTATGAGATAATAAATCATGTGTGAACTTTCTCAGTTTAGCGGAATCATGAACATTTTCGGCGAGATGAATGTTTTGTATACAGTGGTGATCAAGGCTTTGCGAACCATCAGGAGCGGATCAAAGAATTTATGAATGAATAAAAACTATGGAAATGACGTACCAATTTTTTAATTTATACTTGCACTATCTAATGAAATGAATAATATACAAGTGATAGATATACAAGAAAACGCGAAATGATAATAAATGTAGCTGACAATCGTTATTTTTTTTTTATATAGATAAAATAAAATATTTATAAATTCAAGAGACAAAACAGAAGGAGAATGAATGATGGCAAAATATCACATGACGGGAACTGAATTTTATGAATGAAGATTTTAAAAAGTTACTTGTAAGTTGTATATGTTATATCTGTGTATTCTACTTGGCTGTGTGCTTCATAAAAAGAGGGGGGGGGGGGGCGTCTTGAACATAGTAAATAGCCATAACGTTTGAACGGTAAGTACTAGGGCTTTCGTATTTCAAATATGTAATCCTTGTGAAAAGAACTTTTATTGGATACGACGAACTTTGACCCTTTGACCTAGACCTTGGAGAACACATGTGTACATCTGAATCTTTTTTTCTGTTTCGTTTCTATGGCAACCGTGAGCGACTCATTACAATTATTTTGAAAGTAGAAATCACTTTGACACATTGCAAGGAATAAACATTGAAAGTTTCAAAACGATTGCCTGAGTAGTTATTGAGAAAATCGAAATTAAAGAATTTTAACTTTCACCTGGTTTCCATGGCAATAATCGATTATATGAAAATTTTAAATACGAGTTGCAGAACTACAGATACTAATCATTAAAATAAGAAAAGTTTCATGACGAACGTTTAAGGGACCAGAGAGAACACTCTCGGACAAAATTTGTCGCTTTTTACAGGTTTCCATGGCAACGGTAGACATATTGGAACTGAACGACCTCACTGCACAACTACAACCAGTGATCGTCCTTGAAGGAAAGTTTCAGGAAGATTGTCCCAGCCATCTCCGAGAAACAGCCTGGATAAAAAAAACATGCGTACAATATCAATATGTCGTCCCCGACTTCGTTCGGGGCGACATAATAACTCCTGAATTTTTCTCATCAATAACTCCTGAATTTTCCCCTTCAATTCGAGCATTTCTGCATTGCAGAGAGCTGATGTGTGTTATGAGATAATAAATCATGTGTGAACTTTCTCAGTTTAGCGGAATCATGAACATTTTCGGCGAGATGAATGTTTTGTATACAGTGGTGATCAAGGCTTTGCGAACCATCAGGAGCGGATCAAAGAATTTATGAATGAATAAAAACTATGGAAATGACGTACCAATTTTTTAATTTATACTTGCACTATCTAATGAAATGAATAATATACAAGTGATAGATATACAAGAAAACGCGAAATGATAATAAATGTAGCTGACAATCGTTATTTTTTTTTTATATAGATAAAATAAAATATTTATAAATTCAAGAGACAAAACAGAAGGAGAATGAATGATGGCAAAATATCACATGACGGGAACTGAATTTTATGAATGAAGATTTTAAAAAGTTACTTGTAAGTTGTATATGTTATATCTGTGTATTCTACTTGGCTGTGTGCTTCATAAAAAGAGGGGGGGCGTCTTGAACATAGTAAATAGCCATAACGTTTGAACGGTAAGTACTAGGGCTTTCGTATTTCAAATATGTAATCCTTGTGAAAAGAACTTTTATTGGATACGACGAACTTTGACCCTTTGACCTAGACCTTGGTGAACACATGTGTACATCTGAATCTTTTTTTCTGTTTCGTTTCTATGGCAACCGTGAGCGACTCATTACAATTATTTTGAAAGTAGAAATCACTTTGACACATTGCAAGGAATAAACATTGAAAGTTTCAAAACGATTGCCTGAGTAGTTATTGAGAAAATCGAAATTAAAGAATTTTAACTTTCACCTGGTTTCCATGGCAATAATCGATTATATGAAAATTTTAAATACGAGTTGCAGAACTACAGATACTAATCATTAAAATAAGAAAAGTTTCATGACGAACGTTTAAGGGACCAGAGAGAACACTCTCGGACAAAATTTGTCGCTTTTTACAGGTTTCCATGGCAACGGTAGACATATTGGAACTGAACGACCTCACTGCACAACTACAACCAGTGATCGTCCTTGAAGGAAAGTTTCAGGAAGATTGTCCCAGCCATCTCCGAGAAACAGCCTGGATAAAAAAAACATGCGTACAATATCAATATGTCGTCCCCGACTTCGTTCGGGGCGACATAATAATAATAATAATAATAATAAGAAACCGAGTAAAAACAATATGTTCCCAAACTCCGTTTGGGGAACATAATAATAAGAAACAGAGTAAAAACAATATGTTCCCAAACTTCGTTTGGGGAACATAATAAGACAGCAAAATTCAAATTCTCATTTTTCTACTAGGATTTTTACATCGGGCTCGGAGTTGGTTTTATTCAGAAAGACTGGACTGGGTTCAAGGCAACTAGGGGTACTACACCGGTAACTGACCAATCAAAATGAACTTAGTCAATTGTAGTTCCATACATATAAAGCCGATTTTCCTTTCTTTTGAGAATTTTTTTTTTTATTTCCTTCCAGGCCATTTTGACAACTCTGGTACCTGTGCTTAGGAAATTTTATCTACTCTGTAAATAAATAAAGTTTTTTGACAGGAACTATTTTTCCAGGGCATAGGAGGCTACTTCCTGGGGTGCTTTTGAGATGTTTATAAAGACACTGAAAACACGTGGATTTGAGGGTAGCCCTGTTTGCAGATGCAAATAAATCAGAAAATGTCGTGTACGTACCCTGGTTTTTTGGTGTCAGCTAATGTGACAGGTATTGTTTAACACCCCCTCATTAATATTTTTTCATGAATTCAAACACATGATGTTTTACGGGAAAAAAACGTGTATTGCTTTTTAATATACCGAAACTCGCTATTTCTGGGGATTGTGTAATTCTAAAAAAAATTCAGATAAATTTCAATGATAAAATAAAAGAAGAATGTTTGGTATTAAAATATTAATTCATATCAGTAGAATTGAATGCTATTAACGACATCTGGAGAAATAGGCTTTAAAAGGTTTTTATCATATCTTTGTTCGTCTGCACTTAAATTTCAAACACGACAGAATTTGTAATTTTTGCCGTAAAAATTCATAATTTCTATATACTTTAGAGACTTACCGTAAAACTTTCAGGAGACTTTCTATGAAGTCTTTTCTGCACCTTAAGTGAAATTTTACGTCGATCCCAGGTGTTGATTGAGTTTCAGAGAAATTTTCTACGTTGCTATTGATTTTTTTTTTAAGGAGAAGGGGGGGGGGGTGACTTATTTATTCTAAGCTTTTGTTAAAGTGAGTTTGTAAATACATCTACGAACTTGAGCTGGATTGTGACCTTAGGGTCAAGGGGTCAAAGGTCAAGGGGTCAAAGGTCAAGGTCATCAAAGCATTTCATAAAGAAATATAAAACTAACGGCCATATCAAGTATACAAGTCATTTGATCATTGCACGCGCGCGCAGGTGCAATGCATGAAAGCCATATCATCGTGACTACACTTTTAATGTGTTTCTATTCTTTGAATTTCGAAACGTTTCATCAAAAATTTACGACTATATCAAGTAAATCGGACATTTAACGCATTGCGCGCGCACACGTGCATGCATGTCCTTGCATTCAAGTTTGATAGTAGTGTAATGTAGGAATTTGTCATATCTATTCATATTCTAAATTTCATCCTGTTTTGTTGAGAATCAAACAAGTTATAGGCATTTAAAGTTTTAGCCAATCAGATCGCAGCACACGTGCATGGGCGTGGTCTCTTGAAAATTTTTATATATCATATCTTAGGACGTCTTAAGGCATGATTATATTTTAAAATTCAAAGTATTTTGTCAAAAAACAAGTAAGATATTGAGATTTTTGTTTCAGCCAATCAGAGCAAAGTGCACGTGCACGCGCGTGCATGCATGTGCATGATGACCATAACTTCTTGTAGGAGTCCATTATGTCTGTCTATGTTCTAAATCCCATCCTGGTTGGTTGAAAAACAAGGGAGTTACAGCCATTTAAAGTTTAAGCCAATCAGATTGCAGCGCACGTGCACGCGTGTGCTTTCATGACTAATGTTATATATCATATTGTAGGACATCCTAAAGTATGCTTATATTTTAAATTTCATACCATTTCATCAAAAAACAGAAAAGATATTGAGATTTTTGTTTCAGCCAATCAGAGCGAAGCACACGTGGATGCGCGTGAGTTCTTGCTAATTTGACAGTGTCACATTATCTACACTATTAATATATCCTTATATAATGAGTTTCAAAGCATTTCATCGAAAAATGTTAAAGTTATGGCTATATGAAATATATTAGTCATTTCACTCATTTCACGCGCCCGCACGTGCAGGCGTATGCGCGCAAAATGACCTTCGTTCCGCACACCTACATTACACACCTATTAACCCTAAAAAGGTTTTAGCTTAGTTGGGTGAACAGTTTCTGAGAACACTCGCGGACAAAAAAGTACCGGAGAACAAAGAAGAAAAAAAAGAATAATAATAATAATAATAAGAAACAGAGTAAAAACAATATGTTCCCAAACTTCGTTTGGGGAACATAACTAGGGCTAATTGTAACGGGGACCGTTACAGATGTTCCCCAAACGCTCCCCAACTCCCTTTTGGTGCCATATTTCCTTAAGCTCTAATAAATACAACATACTTTGTGCAATTTAGACTTAACGTTTTCCCAGAAGACTACAAAATATATCTAAATTTTTGCATAACATGCGAGCTCATGTAAATGCATGTGGGTAATGATCATATCATCTTTTCTACACTATGTATATATATTCAAATAGACTTGATATCACAGCATTAAATCCAGAAGTATTGAAAAAGTCACTTATTCAAGCATATTCTTAATTTTACTTATTTCACGTACACGCACGTGCATGCATGTGCATGATGACCATACCTTCTTGTAGGGCTCCATTATGTCTATCAATATTCTAAAAACCATCCTATTCCGTTGAAAACCAAGGGAGTTATAACCATTTAAAGTTTAAGCCAATCAGATTTCAGCGCACGTGCATGCGTGTAATTTAATGACAATTGTTATATATCATATTGTAGGACATCCTATTGTATGCTTATGTTTTAAATTTCGTAGCATTTCGTCAAAAAACGGAAAAGATATTGAGATTTTTGTTTAAGCCAATCAGAGTGAAGAACACGTGCACGCACGTGCATGACGACCACACCATCTTGTTGGAGTCTATTATGTCTGTCTATGTTCTAAATCCCATCCTGTTTGGTTGAAAAACAAGGGAGTTAGAGCCATTTAAAGTTTAAGCCAATCAGATTGCAGCGCACGTGCATGCACATGCTTTCACGAAAACTGTTATATATCATATTGTAGGACATCCTAATACATGACTATGTTTAAAATTTCAAAGCATTTTGTCAAAAATTAAAAAAGATATTGCGATTTTTGTTTCAGCCAATCACAGCAAAGCACACGTGCACGCACATGCATGTATGTGCATGACGGCTACACCTCCTTGTAGGAGTCCATTATGTCTGTCTATGTTCTAAATCCCATACTGTTTGGTTGAAAAACAAAGGAGTTATAGCCATTTAAAGTTTAAGCCAATCAGATTGCAGTGCACGTGCATGCGCGTGTTTACATGACAATTGTTATATATCATATTGTAGAACATCCTAAAGTATGCCTATGTTTCAAATTTCATAGTATTTCGTCAAAAAACAGAAAAGATATTGAGGTTTTTGTTTCAGCCAATCAGAGCACAGCGCACATGCATGCGCGTGAGTTCGTGCTAATTTGACCATGTCATATTATCTACAGTATTAATATATCTTTATATGATGAGTTTCAAATCATTTCATCAAAAAATGTAAAAGTAATAGCTATATCAAGTATATCAGTCAATTTACTCAATTCACGCGCACGCACGTGCATGCGTATGCGCGAAAAATGACCTTCGTTCCGCACACCTACACTACACACCTATTAACCCTAAAAAGGTTTTAGCTCAGTTGGGTGAACAGTTTCTGAGAACACTCGCGGACAAAAAAAGTACCGGAGAACAAATAAGAAAAAAAACTAGAGCCGAGCTCGTTGCAAAGCAACGAGTAGGTCTTCCGTCCTGTTTGACCGGAAGTAACTTTCATCTTTCACAAAAATTAGTAAAAATGCCCCCAAATGATTTAAATCCTCTAAATCCATGTTAATTAATGCAAAAATAAGTCATTTTTGCTACTTCCGGTTTGACCGGAAGTGACGACGACGGACGGAAAATTAAGTTTTATGCTCCCATTAACATATATTACCTAAAACATGTCAAGAACGACAAAAATATGCATTTTCTGACTACTTCCGGTTTGACCGGAAGTGACGTCGTCGGACGTATTTTGACGACGCCCTTAGATTAATCTTGATATTTTAAACAACTTTGCTTCTTTGATGTATTACAAATTCTCAATACTTTTTGAGATATAAAAGAAAAACCTTCGACCCCGCTAGGCCCTTAATTTTAGGGGCCAGCCCTTTTTACGAGATATCATTTGAAAGATCTTGGAATTCTACACTTCTTTTGTTATACATGTTTTAACAAAATATTTCTAGGTAAAAAGTTATCGTTGAAAAGGTGTTAAAATTTTTGAAATTCGCGATAGGACTATTTTCTGGCCATAACGAGCTTCCGTACACAGCAATTTCGGTGAATATGAAATACGTTCCGCACAACTACATTTTCTGCTCTATTATCACTGAAAATCTCAAGTTTCTATCTTAAGCCGTTTTCGAGAAAACTCGCGGACAAACTAACCCTCTAAAATTCACTAAAATGCAAAAATCTCGAAACCGGAAGTGACGTCATCAAAATGAAAAAATATATGTCTAGATTTTTTCATGTTCCATCAGCCCTGAAAGTTTCATGAAAATCGAGCAAGCCGTTTCCGAGAACTCGCGTGCACAAAATCGGTAAGAAAAAAAAGAAAAAAACTGTGGAAAAGAAACCTAAGAATAACAGAAAGGTCTTCCGTTGGAAACGGAAGACCTTAATAATAAGAAACAGAGTAAAAACAATATGTTCCCCAACTTCGTTTGGGGAACATAACTAGTGCTAATTGTAACGGGAACCGTTACAGATGTTCCCCAAACGCTCCCCAACTCCCTTCTCGTGCCATATTCCCTGTAAGTTTCATTAAAGAAGGCAAAATCTATGCATTTAAGACGTAAACAACGTTTTTCCAAAAGTATACCAAGTATTTCAAATTTAAGCAATGCAGGCGTGCACATGTGATTGCATGAGCGTAATGACGATATCATCTTGTCTACACTATTTTACTTATTTGCACGTGCACGCACGTGCATGAAGACCATACCTTCTTGTAGGAATCCATTATGTCTGTCTATATTCTTAATCCCATCCTGTTTAGTTGAAAAACAAGGGAGTTATAGCCATTTAAAGTTTAAGCCAATCAGATCGCAGCGCACGTGCATGCGCGTATTTTCACGACAATTATTATATATCATATTGTAGGACATCTTAAAGTTTGCTTATGTTTTGAATTTCAAAGCATTTTGTAAAAAAACAGAAAAGATATTGAGATTTTTGTTTCAGCCAATCAGAGCAAAGCGCACGTGCACGCACGTGCATGCATGTGCATGGTGACCATACCATCCTGTAGGAGTCCTTTATGTCTATCTATGTTGTAAATCCCATGCTGTTTGGTTGAAAACCAAGGGAGTTATACTCATTTAAAGTTTCAGCCAATCAGATTGCAGCGCACGCGCATGCGCGTGATTTCATGAAAAATTTTATATATCATATTGTAGTACATCTTAATGCATGTCTCCGTTATAAATTTCAAAGCATTTCATCATGAAACAAAAAAGATATTGAGATTTCTGTTTCAGCCAATCAGAGCAAAGCGCACGTGCATGCGCGTGAGTTCATGCAAATTTGACCATGTCATCTTATCTACACAACTTATATATCTTTATATAATGAGTTTCAAAACATTTTATCAAGAAATGTAAAAGTTACAACCATATTAAATATATCAGTCATTTTACTCATTGCACGCGCCCGCACGTGCATGCGAATGCGCGCAAAATGACCTTCGTTCGGCACATCTACACAACATGCCTACTAACCCTAAAAAGGTTTTAACTTAGTTTGGTGAACAGTTTCTGAGAACACTTCCGGACAAAAAAGTACCGGAGAAGAAATAAGAAGAAAAAAGAATAATAACTAGTGCTAATTGTAACGGGAACCGTTACAGATGTTCCCCAAACGCTCCCCTGCTCCCTTTTGGTGCCATATTCCCTGTAAGCCTTATTAAATAAGACAACATCTGTGCATTTTTGACTTTAACGTTTTTCCAAAAGGATACCAATTATATTCAAATTTTAACATTGCACGCGTGCCCATGTGAATGCACGTGCATAATGATCATATAATCTTGTCTAAACTTTATATACATTTAAATATACTTTATATGAAAGCATTTAGTCCAAAAGTATCGAAAATCACTCATTCAAGTGTATTTTCAATTTTGCTTGTTCCAAATGCACGCACGTGTGTGATGACTATACCTTCTTGTAGGAGGCCCTTATGTCTATCTATGTTCTAAATCCCATCCTGTTTGGTTGAAATCCAAAGGAATTATAGCCATTTTAAGTTTCAGCCAATCAGATTGCAACACACGTGCATCCACGTGATTTCAAGAATTTTTTTTCTAAATCATATTGTAGAATATCCTAATGCATAACTATGTTTTAAATTTCAAAGCATTTTGTCAAAAATCAAAGGAGATATGGCCATTTAAAGTTTCAGCCAATCAGATTGCAGCACACGTGCATGCGCGTGATTTCTTGAATTTTTTGTATATCATAATGCAGGATATCCTAATGCATGACTATGTTTTAAATTTCAAAGCATTTATCCAAAAAATAAAGGAGATATAGCCATTTAAAGTTTCAGCCAATCAGATTGCAGCACACGTGCATGCACATGATTTCGTGAAATTTTTTCCATATCATATTGTAGGATATCCTAATTCATGATAATGTTAAAAATTTCAAAGCAACTCGTCGGAAAACAAAAGAGATATTGAGAATTTTGTTTCAGCCAATCAGAGGAAGGCGCATGTGCATGCCCGTGAGTTCATCCTAATTTGACAGTGTCATATTATTAACACTTTTAATATATCCTTATGTTATGAGTTTCAAAGCATTTCATCAAAAAATGTAAAAGTTATAGCTATATTAAGTAAATCAGTCAATTCACTCATTTCACGCGCACGCACGTGCAGGCGTATGCGCGCAAAATGACCTTCGTTCCGCACACCTACACTACACATCTATTAACCCTAAAAAGGTTTTAGCTCAGTTGGGTGAACAGTTTCTGAGAACACTCGCGGACAAAAAAGTCCGGAGAACAAATAAGAAAAAAAATAATAATAATAATAATAACTAGTGCTAATTGTAACGGGAACCGTTACAGATGTTCCCCAAACGCTCCCCAACTCCCTTCTCGTGCCATATTCCCTGTAAGTTTCATTAAAGAAGGCAAAATCTATGCATTTAAGACGTAAACAACGTTTTTCCAAAAGTATACCAAGTATTTCAAATTTAAGCAATGCAGGCGTGCGCATTTGATTGCATGAGCGTAATGACGATATCATCTTGTCTATACTATTTTACTCATTTGCACGTGCACGCACGTGCATGATGACCATACCTTCTTGTAGGAGTCCATTATGTCTGTCTATGTTCTTAATCCCATCCTGTTTGGTTAAAAAACAAGGGAGTTATAGCCATTTAAAGTTTAAGCCAATCAGATTGCAGCGCACGTGCATGCGCGTATTTTCATGACAATTATTATATATCATATTGTAGGACATCTTAAAGTATGCTTATGTTTTAAATTTCAAAGCATTTTGTAAAAAAACAGAAAAGATATTGAGATTTTTGTTTCAGCCAATCAGAGCAAAGCGCACGTGCACGCACATGCATGCATGTGAATGGTGACCATACCATCCTGTAGGAGTCCTTTATGTCTATCTATGTTGTAAATCCCATGCTGTTTGGTTGAAAACCAAGGGAGTTATACTCATTTAAAGTTTCAGTCAATCAGATTGCAGCGCACGCGCATGCGCGTGATTTGATGAAAAATTTTATATATCAATTTGTAGTACATCCTAATGCATGTCTATGTTAGAAATTTTAAAGCATTCCATCATTAAACAAAAGAGATATTGAGATTTCTGTTTCAGCCAATCAGAGCAAAGCGCACGTGCATGCGCGTGAGTTCATGCAAATTTGACCATGTCATCTTATCTTTACAACTTATATATCTTTATATAATGAGTTTCAAAACATTTTATCAAAAAATATAAAAGTTACAACCATATTAAATATATCAGTCATTTTACTCATTGCACGCGCCCGCACGTGCAGGCGAATGCGCGCAAAATGACCTTCGTTCGGCACATCTACACAACATGCCTACTAACCCTAAAAAGGTTTTAACTTAGTTTGGTGAACAGTTTCTGAGAACACTTCCGGACAAAAAAGTACCGGAGAAGAAATAAGAAGAAAAAAGAATAATAACTAGAAAGTCTGCTATTGCAAGCAATAGCATATGTCGCCCCGTATTAGACAAGACTTTCATTTTTATCATTACTAAAACAAAAGTCCATAAGCTAAGTTTGAACAACCATTGAGATATATCAGTCCTTTCCATTGGAAACGGAAGACCTTAATTCGGTACATCCCACTCATTATTTTTAGAATCGGTAGGAGAAGAAAGTAGTGCAGGAAAATTACAAGTCCCTCAATTTGCAGACTTGCATAACAGAAATCTGGCAGATGTACTGAACTGAGCCTCATACTTGTTAATTTGCAGTATCTTTCCTATGATAAAAGCTTGGGAAATGTAATTTATGAAGAAGATCAGCCGAATTATTACCGGCCGCCAGGAGGCGGTCGGTTATATGATATGAAAGTTTTAAGTCGCCGTGCGTTTCTGCGGAGTTAGAACAATTTGAATAAAAAATATTTAAATATTCATGTAATAAGATATAAAGAAAGAGTGTCTAAATGTAAAATAAAAACGCATAAAAATCATCAAATTAAAATTTTGTGAATAATGGGTTAAATGTTTCATCCAATCCTGATTGACAAACTCCGACGTAACTGAAGTGCGGAGAAATAAGCACACATGTTGGGCATAGTCTAAAGCAAGGACCGCGTTATATACATGTCTAAACAAATTTTACTTTCTCTACTTCAACAGGATTTGTTGTATATATAATTTAAAATGACGTGTAAATATAAATATACAATGTACTTTTAATACGGAAAATTTTCAAAAATATGACTTAATCTTAATTTATTATCAGACAGAATATTAGGAGATTTTTCTCCAACAGACAAGGATAAAGCGCGTTTTACAACATGCCAAGCCTTTTCCCGCCACATCTCACACCAAAACAAGATAGAGAAGAAATGTAGTGGCGGATCTAGAGGGAGTTGGGGGTTTCAACATCCTCTGAGCGAGCGAGGAGCCCCACATAGTTGTTACGTTTTATTTAATGTTAAACTATCTCTAGTTAGATAAGTTTAAATGTTAGTTTTAATGGTTAAGTGTTAAAACTACTTTAAACATCAAACTTCCGCCAAAGTTCGTTTAAAGTACCAATTAAACTTACTGAGTGCGGGGACGCAGAGGACTATGAGTAAGTTGCTTAAATACATTGTACATGTAGCAATGTACATGTATTATGTACTGAGGAAAATCCTGGGATGTCGCATTCAAATGTTTAATGTCACAGGGATATGTATATTAATTAACAGATAAATATAAGAAATCAGTTTTCTAATTTATTATATGAAAGAATTAATTAATTGGTTTGCGGCCGATTTTTGACGCTTGCGTCAATATGTTTCTTGTTTTGTGTATTGTAACGCCAGTGAGAACTCTGAAATTTCCCTCTTTCACTTTCATTTTAGAGGTTCTACCGAAAAACGAATCTGACATGCCACCATCAATTCGAGCATTTCTGCATTGCAGAGAGCTGATGTGTGTTATGAGATGATAAATCATGTGTGAACTTTCTCAGTTTAGCGGAATCATGAACATTTTCGGCGAGATGAATGTTTTGTATACAGTGGTGATCAAGGCTTTGCGAACCATCAGGAGCGGATCAAAGAATTTATGAATGAATAAAAACTATGGAAATGACGTACCAATTTTTTAATTTATACTTGCACTATCTAATGAAATGAATAATATACAAGTGATAGATATACAAGAAAACGCCAAATGATAATAAATGCAGCTGACAATCGTTATTTTTTTTTGAAATTTCCCTCTTTCACTTTCATTTTAGAGGTTCTACCGAAAAACGAATCTGACATGCCACCATCAATTCGAGCATTTCTGCATTGCAGAGAGCTGATGTGTGTTATGAGATGATAAATCATGTGTGAACTTTCTCAGTTTAGCGGAATCATGAACATTTTCG
Organism: Saccostrea cuccullata; assembly: GCF_032062105.1. NCBI lineage: Eukaryota > Metazoa > Mollusca > Bivalvia > Ostreida > Ostreidae > Saccostrea > Saccostrea cuccullata. Next base: position 5,098 of record NW_026920932.1, on the reverse strand, counting down.
GCGAGATGAATGTTTTGTATACAGTGGTGATCAAGGCTTTGCGAACCATCAGGAGCGGATCAAAGAATTTATGAATGAATAAAAACTATGGAAATGACGTACCAATTTTTTAATTTATACTTGCACTATCTAATGAAATGAATAATATACAAGTGATAGATATACAAGAAAACGCGAAATGATAATAAATGCAGCTGACAATCGTTATTTTTTTTTATATAGATAAAATAAAATATTTATAAATGCAAGAGACAAAACAGAAGGAGAATGAATGATGGCAAAATATCACATGACGGGAACTGAATTTTATGAATGAAGATTTTAAAAAGTTACTTGTAAGTTGTATATGTTATATCTTGCTTCAAAAAAAGGGGGGGGGGTCGTCTTGAACATAGTAAATAGCCATAACGTTTGAACGGTAAGTACTAGGGCTTTCGTATTTCAAATATGTAATCCTTGTGAAAAGAACTTTTATTGGATACGACGAACTTTGACCCTTTGACCTAGACCTTGGAGAACACATGTGTACATCTGAATCTTTTTTTCTGTTTCGTTTCTATGGCAACCGTGAGCGACTCATTACAATTATTTTGAAAGTAGAAATCACTTTGACACATTGCAAGGAATAAACATTGAAAGTTTCAAAACGATTGCCTGAGTAGTTATTGAGAAAATCGAAATTAAAGAATTTTAACTTTCACCTGGTTTCCATGGCAATAATCGATTATATGAAAATTTAAAATACGAGTTGCAGAACTACAGATACTAATCATTAAAATAAGAGAAGTTTCATGACGAACGTTTAAGGGACCAGAGAGAACACTCTCGGACAAAATTTGTCGCTTTTTACAGGTTTCCATGGCAACGGTAGACATATTGGAACTGAACGACCTCACTGCACAACTACAACCAGTGATCGTCCTTTAAGGAAAGTTTCAGGAAGATTGTCCCAGCCATCTCCGAGAAACAGCCTGGATAAAAAAAACATGCGTACAATATCAATATGTCGTCCCCGACTTCGTTCGGGGCGACATAATAATAATAACTAGTGCTAATTGTAACGGGGACCGTTACAGATGTTCCCCAAACGCTCCCCAACTCCCTTTTGGTGCCATATTCACTGTAAGCTTCATTAAATAAGACAACCTCTATGCATCTTAGATTTTAACATTAACAAAGAAGTGTACAAAATTCATTTAAACTTTAGCATTGCACTCGTGCACATGTGAATGCATTTGCGTAATGATCATATCATCTGTCTACACAATCTATATTTTTAATATACTGAATATTACAGTATTTAATCCAAAATTATTTTAAAAAATACGCTCATTCAAGTGTAACTTTGATTTTACTCATTTCACGTGCACGCCCGTGCATACATGAGCATGGTGACCATACCTTCTTGTAGAAGTCCATTATATCTATCTATGTTCTAAATTCCACCCCGTTTGGGTGAAAACTAAGGGAGTTATAGCTGTTTAAAGTTTCAGCCAATCAGATTGCAGCACATGTACACGCACGTGTATGCATGTGCATGGTGACCATACTCACTTGTAGAAGTCCATTATATCTATCTATGTTCCAAATCCCATCCTGTTTGGTTGAAAACCAAGGGAGTTATAGCTGTTTAAAGTTTCAGCCAATCAGATTGCAGCGCACGTGCATGCACGTGTTTTCATGATAATTGCTTTATTTCATGTTGTAGGATATCCTAATGCATGGCTATGTTCAAAATTTCAAAGGATTTCGTCAAAAAACAAGAAAGATATTGAGAATTTAGTTGCAGCCAATCAGAGCGAAGTGCACGTGCATGCGCGTGAGATCTTGCTATTTTCACCATGTCGTCATGTCTATACTACTAATATATCCTCACATTATGAGTTTCAAAGCATTTCATTTAAAAATAGAACAGTTGTGGCTATATCTATTATATTGGTCATTTCACGTGTTGCACGTGCACGCTCTTGCAAGCACGTGCGCGCAAAATGACCTTGATTCCGCAAATCTACATAACATGTCTACTAACCCTAAAAAGGTTTTACCTACATCGGACGAACAGTTTACAAGATCATTCCCGGACAAAAAAGTTCCAGGAAGAAGAAGAAGAAAAATAATAATAACTAGTGCTAATTGTAACGGGAACCGTTACAGATGTTCCCCAAACGCTCCCCAACTCCCTTTCGGTGCCATATCCTCTGTAAGCTTCATTAAATAAGACAAACACTGTGCATTTTTGACTTTAACAATGTTTTCCCAGAAGGATATCAATGATATTCAATTTTTAGCATTGCACCCAAGCGCATGTGAATGCATGTGCGTTATGACCATATCATCTTGTCTACACTATTTATATATTTCAATATACTATATATTAGAGCATTCAGTCCAAAAGTAATAAAAATCACTCATTCAAGAGTATTTTTAAATATACTCGTTTCAAATGCACGCACGTGCGTGCACGTGCATTATGATAATACCTTCTTGTAGGAGTCCCTTACATCTATCTATGTTCTAAATCCCATCCTGTTTGGTTGAAAAGCAAGGGAGTTATAGCCATTTAAAGTTTCAGCCAATCAGATTGCAGCACACGTGCATGCGCGTGATTTCATTGATTTTTTTTCTATATCATTTTGTAGGATATCCTAATGCATGACTATATTTTAAATTTCAAAGAATTTCGTCAAAAAACAAAGGAGAAATAGCCATTTAAAGTTTCAGCCAATCAGATTGCAGCACACGTGCATGCGCGTGATTTCATGATTTTTTTCTATATCATTTTGTAGGATATCCTAATGCATGACTATATTTTAAATTTCAAAGAATTTCGTCAAAAAACAAAGGAGATATTGCCATTTAAAGTTTCAGCCAATCAGCTTGCAGCACGCGCACATGCGCATGCTTTCATGAAAATTCTTATATATCATGTGGTAGATCTTCATAATGTAGGACTATGTTCAAAATTTCAAAGGATTATGACAAGAAACAAGAAAGTTATTGAGACTTTAATTTCAGCCAATCAGAGCAAAGCGCACGTGCATGCGCGTGAGATCTTGCTATTTTGACCATGCTATATTGTCTATACTACTAATGTATTCTTACATTATGAGTTTAAAAAAAATTCATCAAAAAATAGAAAAGTTACGGCAATATCCATTATATTGGTAATTTCACATGTTGCACGTGCGCGCTCTTGCAAGCACGTGCGCGCAAAATGACCTTTGTTTGGCAACTCTACATAACATGCCTACTGACCCTAAAAAGGTTTCACCTAAGTCGGATGTGTAGTTTACAAGATCACTCGTGGACAAAATTTTCCCAGGAAGAAGAAAAATAATAATAATAATAATAATAATAATAATAATAATAAGAAACAGAGTAAAAACAATATGTTCCCCAACTTCGTTTGGGGAACATAATAATAACTAGTGCTAATTGTAACGGGAACCGTTACAGATGTTCCCCAAACGCTCCCCAACTCCCTTTTGGTGCCATATTCCCTGTAAGCCTTATTAAATAAGACAACATCTGTGCATTTTTTTACTTTAACAACGTTTTCCCTGAAGGATACCAATTACCCGGTATATACAAATTTTAACATTGCACACGTGCCCATGTGAATGCACGTGCATAATGATCAGATAATCTTGTCTACACTTTCTATATATTAAAATATTCTTTATATGAAAGCATTTAGTTCAAAAGTATTAAAAATCACTAATTCAAGTGTATTTTTAATTTCACTCGTTCCAAATGCACGCACGTGCGTGCACGTGCATGATGACCATACCTTCTTGTAGGAGGCCCTTATATCTATCTATGTTCTAAATCCCATCCTGTGTGGTTGAAAACCAAGGGAATTATAGCCATTTCAAGTTTCAGCCAATCGGATTGCAGCACACGTGCATCCACGTGATTTCAAGAATTTTTTTTAATCATATTGTAGAATATCCTAATGCATAACTATGTTTTAAATTTCAAAGCATTTCGTCAAAAATCAAAGGATATATGGCCATTTAAAGTTTCAGCCAATCAGATTACAGCACACGTGCATGCGCGTGATTTCTTGAATTTTTTTGTATATCAGATTGCAGGATATCCTAATGCATGACTATGTTTTAAATTTCAAAGCATTTCGTCAAAAAATAAAGGAGATATAGCCATTTAAAGTTTCAGCCAATCAGATTGCAGAGCACGTGCATGCGCGAGATTTCATGAAATTTTTTCCATATTATATTGTAGGATATCCTAATTCATGACAATGTTAAAAATTTCAAAGCATTTCGTCGGAAAACAAAAGAGATATTGAGATTTTTGTTTCAGCCAATCAGAGGAAGGCGCACGTGCATGCGCGTGAGTTTATGATAATTTGACCATGTCCTCTTGTCTATAATACGAATATATTCTTATATTCTGAGTTTCAACACATTTCATCAGAAAATAGAAAAGTTACGGCTATATCAATTATATTGGTCATTTTACATGTTGCACGTGCGCGCTCTTGCAAAATGACCTTAATTCCGCAAATCTACATAACATGTCTACCTACCCTAAAAAGGTTTTACTTACATCAGATGAACAGTTTACAAGATCATTCGCGGACAAATAAGTACCCAGGAAGAAGAAAAATAATAATAAGAAACAGAGTAAAAACAATATGTTCCCCAACTTCGTTTGGGGAACATAATAAGAAACAGAGTAAAAACAATATGTTCCCAAACTTCGTTTGGGGAACATAATAAGGCAGCAAAATTCAAATTCTCATTTCTCTACTAAGATTTTTACATCGGGCTCGGAGTTGGTTTTCTTCAGAAAGACAGGACTGGGTTCAAGGCGACTAGGGGTACCACACCGGTAATTGACCAATCAAAATGAACTTAGTCAATTGTAGGTCCATACATTAAGCCGATTTTCCTTTCTTTTGAGAGTTTTTTTTAATTTCCTTCCAGGCCAGTTTGACAACTCTGGTACCTGTGCCTAGGAAATTTTATCTACTCTATAAATAAATAAAGTTTTTTGACAGGAACTATTTCTCCAGGGCATAGGAGGCTACTTCCTAGGGTGCTTTTGTGATGTTTATAAAGACATGGAAAACACG
>NW_026920931.1:0-18297 GCF_032062105.1 Saccostrea cuccullata | reverse complement strand
AAAACTATGATTAATAGTGCCACACAAACTGAGTTTCGCAAGGAAGTTTCGGTAAAAACTGTTAAGAAATTTCGAGAGGGAACAGTAGATATCGAAGAAACCACTATTGAGAAATTTATGTTATGCTAGAGAGTACTGTATATTACCATGGCCAACACAGATAGTGTTAACCAAAGTATGGTTCTTTTGGTTGTTGCTTCATTGTTTAATTGAAAATAAAAAAAACATACAAAAAAATCTGATATTTTTCATTCGGGACGAATGTACCCAGATGCGTGGGTAATGTGATGTTCTTGATCTATTACTTCAAACGTTTTGATGACCCTAATCAGATTCATAATGGAATAACCCGACACCCCTTTTTAATAGACTGTCTCAGTAGTATAAAAGTAGGAGACGCTGAGAGACAGTGTCATTCCTGTTACAGCGAAGAGGGAGATAGGTAAAAATTATTTCTAGTTTTAACTTCTGGACTCATACAATTGATCAGTGGCCCGAATAGAGCCGAAGCTGTTCAATTGTATGATATTATAGTTTGGCAAGCCATAAGCCAAAGGTCTGACAATCTGTCAGGAAGATCACAGGTGCCAGGGTTAGGGGCCCGAATAGAGCCGACCTGTCCTTGGTACTTGTGCATCTATTTTATAAGAAGTTAGGTTTACCTTTGCTGTAATTAGCCTGTTGTATTTTTGATTCTTCCAGCCACTTTTGTCACTTCCAGCCAACAGGAAGTATTCGAAAAATGCATATTTTCGCCGTTCTTTACAGGTTTTTTGGTAACATATGTCTCTGGGAGCATTATAATTAATTTCCGTCCGTCGTCGTCACTTCCGGTCAAACCGGAAGTAGCAGAAAATTGCTTATTTTTGCATTTATTAATATGGATTTAGAGGATTCAAACCATTTTCGGGTGTCATTTCACATATTTATTAAAAATGAAAGCTTCTTCCGGTCAAACATGACGGAAGACCTACTAGTTGCTTTGCAACGAGCTTTGCTCTAGTTTTTTCTAGATTTTATGGAATCTGGATAGGGCCACGCAGTTCACTATCGAACCATCGAGCATCAACTTAAAGGTCGATGGCGCGATAACGCGTTGGCGCGATAACGATGAAACGGTGGTGTGATAACGATAAAGCGATGATGCGATAGCGCAATGTCGATGATGTTATGGCGCGATATAATACGATGACGATGGTGCGATAGTACGATGACGATCGTACTATCGCACCATCGTCATCACACCAGCGCGTCATCGCATTGTCGCGCCATAGCATCATCGTCATCACGCTGTCGCACCATCACCTCATCGTTATCGCACCATCGCTTCATCGTCATTGCATTTTCTCTTCATCGCACTATCGACCTAAACCTCGATGGTACGATGATGCGATGGTGAACTGCGTGGCCCTATCCGGATTCCATAGATTTCTAAGTACATGTATCACTTTTTTTGTGTGTGTTCTAAGCTTTCATATACGTGCACGTAAACTGGAATACGCGATTACGTTATTGTCGAAGGGTGATGGATTTTTGTATACACACTAGCGTTTCAGGATCAATCGAGAAAGTTCTTCCAAATTATAATTTAATTAAACTACTGTTAGTTATTACCCAACACTTATCATTAGCAACTTCAAAGTTTGGCTTCTCAGCGTGTCAATCATCCATGGCCTCGAGGTAAACAATGCAATCAAGCATGGCGATTGAACTTGCAGACAATGCCTGCTAATTATTACCGTTTATCCAATTAGTAATTTACTTTCGATTCATGCATTTTTGTAATATGAATAAAATGCGTAAATATTCTACATTTTCTCAAAATAAAAAAATTGACATTGTGCAACGTCCATGTGATTGCATCCCCAAGGTAAAGTTGAGGAATGTTTTCTTATATACGGGAGTGCTATTGTGTTTCCCTGCTTGACTTATCAAATGTCAAATAGATTATACGAGCGTGGATAAAAGAAAAAAAAGTATTCATTTTTATATATTTTAATGACAAGTGCAAGCGCTAAAATTTATTTGCGCCAACGCAATACGTATGTGTCAAATTTTCTCGTTTTACAGTATTGCCTACACATTCCTTTTACAAATCATATTCAGCTCTAATGTTAATCATATTTTACTAAATGTAATCATGACTCTTAATATAATCTTATTTTAGGTGATTAAAAATATTTGAAGTTCTACTTATTATGTTGAAAAAAAATGAATGAAATTTATGTTTTAATTTTATGGCTCCACTTTGCTGCAGAACTGTAGCTCTTCGAAAAAATATATATTGACAGACCGGAGAACTACGTACAGAACCACCCATTGAAAAAACTGCATATTCATTGTGCAAAAATAACGCAGCTAGGATAAGGCTGTACGTAAAATATCAAGCTGTGCAGACTGTAGTAACTTCTTTAAACTACCTACATATGATGTCATAATAGATAATGACGTCAAGTCACTGCATACTTGAGCTAACATGACGGGGAAAGTGTCATAATTTGTACACCGCATGTAGATTTATTTTGGGGCGTTGTTGTTTATTTCAAGTGTAAGAATTGTTTTTAAGCTCCAATGTGCTGTTATGAAGTTGAACATTTGAAATTTCAATATTCCTATTCCTTTTGCTTGTCCGATATGCACATATTCAAACAATAGAGAAAAATTATACGTGAAACGCTCCCCTTACCCGTCCGTGGACAGAGTTTGAATTTATCAATTGTGTTTATATTGGACTGGCACAAGCTATAACCAATCATAGATTGAAAATATTCTGTGTGAATCTACAAGAGAAGTATGTCCTCTAACTGAATTTTGCTGGGGGATTATGTGTAGTTCATCCACTTTTGTATAAATCGCAATAAAGAGTGGATAACACCCCCTCTGATGCTGGTAAGTTGAATTTCTCGTAAAATATTTTCTTAACGAGTAAAAGTTAAACATGCTCCCAGCACTTTCTGTGTACCAGAGATCGCGATGAATTGATCTATGTAACAAACTTTGCACAATATTTTTGTTTTGCACTTGTGCCGAAGCGATTTTTGTGCAACATTTAGGAATATTAAAAATCTCCTCAACGTGATCAACACTGTCATGTGACGTTACAAAAATGCTTCATTTTAATACCTGGTTAAACTATTATGTCAAGTTGACTGCAATTTCAAGCAAGGATTACATATTGAAATTAAAATCTAGCTCAAGATAAAATGTATATTTTAAGGCATTTTAAGCCTTCGGACATCCTTATCATAACTGCGAAGTGCGCTTTTTCTCGATTTATTTCTCCATGTTATTAAAACTGCATAGAAAAGTTTTCTAACCGAGTATTCCTACCATATTCTTCATAACTGTTGTTAATATTCATCTTAGCCCAGAAATTGAGGCCATCGAACATTTCGCCTATTTATACTGCAAATTCGGTTTGCAAAATAATTCAGTCCAACTCGCTGCGTACAGATGTCAATTATGAGAATACTTGATAGTGGGGTACGGAAGTTTTTGAAATCTAGCTTTTTGCACTATATGCACAATATATATACATTTTTTTCAATGGCTGGCACTGTATCTGTCCTGAGTCTGTCAATATATATATTTGTATATTTTTTTTCGGAGAGCTATACACCCATTCTCAATATAAGGGCTCAAATAATGTCGCCTCAGTTTCATTTAGAAGAAATACCACTGATGTAATTTTTAAATCAACATTATAAATAGTCATATAACAATGAATAAGAATTCATATAATTATCGATCTGAAAGGGTATTTAAGGAGTTCCAAATTCAAATATAGTAGCCTATTTGAAATGTACGTTACTGTCGCCGACGCAAATATTATGCTGATTCCCCTCTGTGTAATATATAGTTTTGATTCTCAAGTAAAAATTTTCTGATAAGTCAAACCTTGTATCATATATATTTCTTTTCATAACAATAAATACATTTTCTTTGTGATAATAAATAATTTTTATTGTGCAATGTCCCTGTCGCTTAATTCTATTTCAACCACATTACAAGCAAACACAAAGATTATACACCTGATGGTTTTGTTCTCCTTTATTTATTGATGGGCTAAATTTGAAATTTCAAAGGATTAATTACTCCTACTTCGATAATGTAACATGAAATTGGACAATTTGAGCAACTTTTATAAATATGTTTACGGAATGAAAGACATTTTCAATCGTAGAGATAAGAAAGAAATGTACGTTACCTATATTCTTCCATTAAGAATATATATTAAGTAGAAAATATGAGACGAGTCTGAATAAGCAACCGCTTGTATCCTGTAAACTGGCAAAGAAGTTTTGCTTAACACAATTGAAAATTATTTTTTACATGAAAAGTGATCATTTGAAATGTACGTGACTGAAATGTACGTTACCATGAAATTCGAATTAAGTGATTCTCGCACGAATTTTCATGTATTCTCATACTTTCTCACACTCGAATGTGTACACAAAGGAAAGTTTCAAAGGTTGGAGGTCGGCTAAATCCCAAAATTAATGAAAAGAAACGTTTCTGCTGAGGGAAAAAATATATTAAGGTCAATTATATGTAATATAATTTTGATACCTGGTATTTATTTCTAAATACGAAACCTGTATGATGCATTTCTTATGATATGCAAGTTCAAATAGTATCAATATATTGCGTGTCTAACGTACGCTTGTGGAAGAGAATTGATTTTTATATTTGAAATGTACGTTACGTATGGTAACGTACATTTCACGTATTTCTAACTGACATTTTTTTAATTTAGTCAATGAATTGCGTTTACACGAGCGAAACAAAATTATCGTTACAATCCATTTGACAGCTGGCCACATAAATCCATCTAAATGCACCCCCAATTCTCGTAAATGTTTTAGACTGTTACCACATGCTAGAAAATTTATTTCTAAGTGCCTTACATTCATCTTTGGCAACCTTTTTGCAGTTTGTTTAATTTTGATATGCGACTTTTCGTCAATATTAATTTAATTGTTGTTGATAATTTAAAACAAGGTATGCATAGGATTATAATTGGTAAAAAAAAAACAAAAAACAAACAAACAAAAAGAAAGAAAAAGAAACAAAGCAAATAAACCCAGAACACAAGACGGTCAAGACATTTCAAATACTGAAAGGCACACAATTGAATCATTGCATTTTGGGTTATATTTTTCCAGATCGGCTGAAAAGCACGTATGTTTGTGTTTTGAAAAACGATGTTGCAACAAACTAAATGAAATTGTTAACAAGACTGTCGATGAATATACTAGTATTCGGAATAGATTTATATTAAGTTTCAATGGCCAAACACGAGCATTTGTTAGATCATAGCAAATACGTCTGACTCTTTTTTTTTGTCTGTACCCTTGCACACAGGTAGAAGTAACTAGGCTACGGCCGGTGTCAATTTCAGCGAAACAACACAAAAGAATGGTAATGAACTGAGGTGGAGGGGAATCTCCAATAATATGTGAAATGAACGTTACCGAAGTGACGTGACATTCATGTAGTTGATGACAATAACCTCATTTGTTACATTATGATTTTTTATATTACTGCGTTAAAACGCTTCATTGAAATGATTTTTATGTCAATAATTGCTTTTTTTCGATATTTTCTTATTACTAAATTTACATATTATCAAAAGCTTGAAATGTACGTTACCTACTCATAATCTGAGGCAATCGTGTCTTTATAGTGGTGATTGTGACATATAACACAATGTCATTACATAGAGAATCTTTTTTGGAATAAACTGAAACAAAACGATGAATTTTTAGATGAATTTTAAGCTTTTTATTAAACAGAAATATATCGTGAAATGTACGTTATATTTACGTAGTTTTCTAAATCGGCATGGATATATGTTAAAAAAGACAGTAACTACAAAATAGAATTTTACTACATGTACATGTTAGGTTCCAGTATCTATAGAAAATGACAAGATTCCAAACTGATCGCTCTAAACAAAACAGAGAGAAGAATTTAAAGCATGTATTTAAAAAATGTTTTTATACATCTGGATCAAAAAGTAACCTTTGTTTTTTGAGAGGAAAAATCAAACGCAAATTCGTATGCCGAGAAAATATGTTGCTGACAGAGATGGTAGGATGTGCTGGTGTTAAGATGAGATATTCCAATTGTGATTTTAATGTCTACATTTTTTTTGACATATCTTTTTGGACACTGAAGAAAGAGTAACGTACATTTCCAGCTACATTTCTGAATAAAAATACCCTCTACCTTATCGTCTTGTCATTACTCCATGTATTATAAGTTGATGAAAAAATATCTGGAAACAAAATCTTCAGATACTTTCTTTCAAAGGTAATTGATAGAAAAATTGTTATCTTGAACTTCATTTTTTAAAAAATCAGAGAGGCATTTGTGCCCTTATATTGAGAATGGGTGTATAGTGCTGCAGCAAGGCTCCAGTCTACAAACTTTTTGATACTCCTAGGAATTTCATTAGTTTTATACTCTAATATTTATAAAAATGCGATAAATATATAGACTGAATAGAATATACTATTTATTTTCAAATAAGTATTATGAGACATGACATGTAACAATTATGATTTCATATACTAGTAACAGATTATTACAATATGCATGTAACAAATAAGCTCAATGTTCAATTGTATTATGATACGATGCGTTTATCACAACTTACAATGTGACTTAACATATTGTTCAGCTTGTATTTCATGTTATGATGACTAGATACATAAAGGGAAAAAAATATTTCGCAAAAGTTTGGTTAGCTTATAAGTTCTACATTTGTTGCATCAGTCGTTTTTAAAATACATGACTTGTATATAGATTACTGGTAAATACACAGAAAATATCATAACAAATAAAGATGTAATAATGAAATGAAATTGAGGCAGTAAATTTACGTTTAACATACACTCTTCTGTAAAACGGAAACACTGCATATACAATGAAGAAAAACAGTTGATAAAATTGAATCTAAATTGCACCGACAAATAATATTTTGCTTTCGACTGTTTATCTTTTCAAAATTATCAATTTTAGTAGCAATAAGTCCAATTTTAACAAAAATTGGAACCATTACTCTTTAAAAAATATAATTATGTACATCACCTGTTTTGTATATGTAACTTAGAATATTTTATTGAATATAATGAACTATATGAATATGATACTTTCTACTACATAGAATTAAAAAAATAAAACAAAAATCACTAAAAAGTTAAAGATTTCCATTAGCTGTGATTATCTTTACTTATAACATGTATAAACACAATTAGAAAACAAATATCTAAATTTTACTGGCTGCATGTTTATTAATTCTTGTTATTTTCTGAGCTTTTTATTGATGTTGAAAAGTCGGGAGAAAAATATTTGGATATGCAAGGTCATAATATTTTGTCATATTAATGAAAAAAAGCTTTTATTCTATCAAACCACGAAAGAACAGGCTTTTTTTGAGTGTCGCTGTTATCACATTCTGGGGTCAGTAAACTTTGTATTGCATCATGTTGAGAAATTCTTTTCCATCCGTCTGGAATTTCCGGACTTTCAGTTTTGTAATGTTGCATCAACTGTAGACAAAATTTGGCAGTAAACCAGCACCAGTACTTAGATGCAGAAGTATCTTTAGGTGGAATGGTCCACTCGGGAATCCAGTTTTGATAATCTTTTAAAGGATGATATATTTCACATTTGTCTTCTACACACTGACACCATTGTCCACATTTCACCAAACCATTTCGACTGACTAAACGGTTACAATTTTCAATTGCTAATTTTTTGGTTTGTACGAAATAGAAACCTTTTATTCCAAATGGTCTATGTTGAACACAGGAATGGGGAATTTTATCAGCTTTAACGTGATCTTTTGTTGTGTTCTCACAAGGCTCAAAACAAAGAGGACAGTGCTCATTGCAACCCAGAGAGTATTAAATACTGTTAGAAAGGGATCTTTGCCTCCAGTAGTTAATGAACCATCAGATTGATTTGTAAATTCGTTTTGCAATTCAAGCTCAACATCCATGATCTTTTTTGCAAGCTTTGTATAAAAGGACTTCACATCATCCAAGGAGTCGTTGGATAATAATGCTGTGCATCCCGTATCGAGTTTGTAGCCGAAAAGATTGTCTTTGAAAGTCTGTATCCAGCAACGAATTGTATTATTTGGAACATCTTTATTGACATGAGTTGCAACCTCCATGATAAATGAAATTTCTTTCGATAAAGCATCAATATTGAGACGTCTAATGTAAGTCTCACAAGAATCATCGCCCTCTTGGCTTAACATATTAACAGCTTTTTCCTTCATCCACTGCTTAGCAAAGCCCTCAGGGTCTTTTATATAGGACACAAAAGTATTGAACTTTTCAGCTAAAGCTAAATCCTCTAATATTGCATTTATCAACTTGCGTTTTAAAAAGGAAAAATGTTCTAACAATCTCCCCTTAAATAATTCTGCTACTGAATGCTCTACGTTTTTTCTAATTTGCAATTTTAGTTCATTGCATATATAGTTAGAGACAATAACTGTTTCTTCTTCTCTTAAAAGGATATTTTCAAACACCTGTTTTGCTTGCGACATTTTCGAAATGGTAAATGCTCGAGGACTGTGTTTATCTTCATAACGTCTATTAAGGATAGAAAATTCCCTGAAAGAGATTTGTGCAGCTTTTATGGCAAATTTTATCTGATACTCTGGTGTTAGAGAAAACGTTTTGTCTTTGTTTTGTGTGGTTATTTTCTCTAATAATTTTGATAAAATGTCATTCTTGAAATCTTTTTCGTCGTATTCCCAGTCTTCTTCAGCTTGGTTAAAATAGGTGTCAATTTCTTTGAAAATCTCCCTTGTTACTTTCAAAGTCATCAGTTTGCATTTCCGCAGAGTTTTGTGGTTTAAGATCCTTATCATTTTCAGCTTTGATTTCAAATTAATATGTTCATCAAGGATATCCTCTTCAGACAATGCCAGGTTCATATCGTTTTGCTCTTGGCAGCAATCTATAGGTTCGATTTTAAGTGCCTCTTTTAGAAGGTGTTTGTGTTTGTTAAATGCACCATAAAGAACAATCAATATTCCATCTCGAAGCTGCTTTTTGTTTGCTTTGTATGTTTCAAGTGGCACATCGCAGACGTGTTCATTTAATAATAATTCCCACATTTCAGAAAAAAATGTCTCTTTCTCATCTTCAGAAAAGTTTCTATCTTGGATACTTTTTGCATGTTTGGCAACTTTTTCAAGAAGTTTTTTCTCCATATCTTTGTCATTGTATTTCCATTCTACCTTATAGTGAAAAACCTGACGACTTAGTTTGCGCTTGAACACTGTTTTTAAGATGTTTGATGTTTCTCCTATTGCCCTGATTTTAGTTTCTTTCCACTGTATCATTTCAGACTTTAAATCAGAAGAATGTATATATTGTTCCAGGAATGTTGTTTTTGATGTTGTTAGTTCGTCCAAATCAGTACAGAACTGAGAAAAAAGCCTCGATTCAGTTATTTCTATGTCTTGACGTGGAGCACAATATAAAGCAGTTTTCACTGTTTTTCTCCAAAATTCGTTTGAAAACTTTTCTAATGCATAACTTTGACGACTTGTTTCCTCTTGCAAAAGATTATACGCTTTCATATGCATGATATTCTGAAAACTAAAAACAAAATCCTCATTAAGAATGCCTTTCCATATACTTTCAATTCGACAAAAGGTATTTGAAATGTTATAAAATGATTCAAATTTTCTGGAACATTGTTCAATGACGTGCTTTCCAATCCGCTGTACTTCGTTACTATAGGATTTGCTTACAGGAGCCATTGGTGGAGTTCCATGCCACAAATTGGGTAAATAAATGACATCATGTCTAGAGTCAAAGGATATAACGTCGTTAAATGAAGATATATACTCCATATGTTCATGTTCAGCAATGTTACTTGTAATTGCATTCAATTTGTTTAGGGTCTCTTCAATTTCAGACTCCAATTTGGCTCCATTGCCTAATAAATAGACATTTTGATGTACAAAAATGCACGATTGGCGAAGTTCTATATCATTATTGGCCTGTTTTAACCGCATTAATGCATGTATAACAATTTGTAGTGTATCTTCCATACAAGTAACATTCTCGCCTTTAATATTAAGAATAACTGTATCAGCAATTCCAATTGCAAGCGTAGCAAGCTTGTTGTCATGACTTGTTCTGCCTGTATGTTTACTAGAAGAACGAAGTCCTTCCGTGTCAAAAATGAATGCATATTCAAAGTTCAAGTGCGGGTTAGTGACAGGCAGCAAATGTAGATTAATACCTCGAGTACACCTCCCAGAACTTGCAGGAAAATCAAGGCCAAACATAGCATTCAACAACGTTGACTTTCCAGAACTTTGAATACCCAAAACAGATATTGAATATACTCTCTTGTTACCTTTGATTTTTGCCATCTCAGTAAATATAGCTTTTACCCATTTTAATGAAATATCAATTGCTTCCCCATTCATTATCTCAAATGATCGACCTAGAATAAGTATGTGGGCAACAATACGAGGTAGTAATTGTACAGCAAACCATGTCGTTCTTTCAATATGATAATCACACATGTCCTTGCAGTAACTAAAACTTTCAAATATTTGCCCAAGTTCTCGAAATAAATGAACTAATCCAAAGTTTGCAGACTCCAGATTTTCTTGGATAGTCTTTACTTGGTCTCTTCCTGACTCACGACGATACGTTTCTACTAGCTCATGTGTCATCTGAGGAAGTATTTTTCTTGATTTTTCTTCCAATAAATTCTCAATGTCTGAGAGAAAAAACTGCACTGCTTGTGCACAGCCTCTTTGTGACAATATTATGGCAATAAAATCTGCAACTAGTTCCATATTTGAAATGCATTTTTCAGCCTGTTGAATTCTTATTTCAGACAGCGTATCTTCCATTTTTGTCTCTATTGCATATGATTCTGACGGGCTAGTTTGTTTTAGCTTCCAGTGAATTGCACTCCATCTGGTCAGTAAATCTTTGCCTTGAAGAGGCAGCATGGCATCTTTACTTTTAAAATCCCGAAGAACAGTTTTCAAGTATGAGAAAAATCTTTGAATACGTGGCGGTTTACTGTTCCAATCATTGCATCTAAGAAATCCTTCCTTACATAATAGTTTTATTGCATTTTCTAACTGCACCTTCTCCTCATCATTGTTAAGCAATTTGTTAATTGTTTTGCATAATTCTTCCTTTATTTTTCTATCGTTCTTTAAACGGCCTAGGGAATCATTTGTAGAAATGACATTTAGACCTTCAAGAAAACAATTTGATGTTATATTCTCATTTGTTTTACTTTTTGGCATATTTGTCACAATAATAACATTTCGAAGTATTTGTTTAAGAAGACAAAGTAGGTAAGAGATTTTCTCTAATTCTGGGAATTCAACGAAGAGTATCAAAATATTGGATATATTTATTAATATTTCAAACTGATCGCGATAGACTGCTGCATCCCCTCTTAGATTTAACACTGTCATTTCTTTGACGATTTTGCACATACCTCCTGTTGTTGAGGTTTGATTAAAATTCCATGAAATTTCAATAGTACCATTATAAAGATTGCGCTCGAATTCTCCAAAGCTACAATTTCTGTGAAAAAAGGGAAAACTTGTTGAGTGATCCTCTTGCAATAGTTTGTTTATTGTCTCTGACTTTGATCGAAAGTCAGAATTTCCTATTCTGGCAAATGCGATCGTTTTCATACAAGTTGTTGCAACTGATCCCGAAGTATCGTCTATGAAGACGTTTCTCATCCCCCACAGATAACATACTAAATCTTGATAGCAGTCAAAGTAAATAAGGGGAATTGCTATTTTTAGCAAAGCAAGTTTTCTACCAACAGACTCTTGAGGAATGGATCACAGCATAACCACACAGTGTAAAATGTGTCCATTGGATGGACGGACAAATCTTCTTCCATTTTCGCTTCCTCTACTTCTTGCCATTTTGGAATAGGTGAACTGTAACTCTTCTCTATAAATCCTGTATTACATGAAATAATGGAATGCATGATAACCCATGGGATGTCTTTTGTAGTATTTGCACCGTCAAACCTCTTCTAGATATTTCCAATGCTTCCTGGACAGACAATTTTCCTGGAAAGTATTTCCTCAGGTCTAGCTCTTGAACTATGTATTGCAATTTCTCAGACATTTCTGACAAATGACAACGATCATTGACATTTTGTGTCATGATAGAGTCTATTGTATCATTTTCTAGCTCATTTTTCAAATGCTCCCAACATATGTTTTTATTTTTGTCTTCTTGTAAAAGTTTGGACAGCGATATCATAGCTTCTTTTAAATTTTTCTTGTCTTTAAGCAATGCTTTTACCTGAGGATCTAATCGTATGGTATTTTTCGCTATTTCTTCTGGGAGCTCTGTAAGGTCTGATGTTTCGGGTACCCACTGTGTTATGTTTTGAATAAGATATTGAACAACCCAGGCATGTTGTTTTATGATAGAATAACTTCCGTACTTTTCAAATATATCAAGACTTTTTTTAGAATGACGAGAAAGAGCAACTAATTTTTCCTGACCCATTTGTTCTTCAAATATACACTGTCGAAAATTGAAGCCGAAAAGAGAAAGTGCTGCAATCAGAAAAACGTACTCCGCTTACATTGTTTCGACTTCAGACATAAAAGAAATCTTTTTACTGTTCTTGTAAAGATTATCGTGATGTAAACGTTTAAAGAGATACTTAAGTCGGACCGCTTAGCGGCAGTTATGAGAAATTCCTCTTCTTCTATAAGAGAAAAAAATTGTTTCAGGTCTTTCACAAATATATCTGGGTATTTATCTTCCTCAGTAGGCATGTCTTCATTGATCCACTTTTCAATACTTTCCCGGTTTTTGAAATCTACATCCGATTTTGATAGCAGTCGTTTTAAATTTCGACGAACTTCAATTTCTTCTTCTTTGTTTGAGTTGTATTCAATAGCTGACCTTAACATGGAGGACATATCTGAGTTTTCTTTGAGCATGTCATGAAAAACAGACTTGTTTTCCAATTGAGCTACGTCATGATTAATATGCTTTAGCACAGCAATAATTCTTTCAATGCTTTGTTCTGATTTTAAATATTTGTGCAGTTTCTGAATAGTGGAATCAAAAATTTTTCTTTCACTTTCTTTAAAGTCAATGAACGTGCTATCTTTTTTGTACTTTTTCGTACAAACTCCGCCAAACTTGATTTGTTTTGGAAGGAAGATTTATCTTGCAAAATTAAGTTCCAGATTCCAGCCAAGGCTCCATTCTTAAAAATATCCCTGTGAGTAATAACCCAGTCCATACTACAGTCGTCACCTCCAAGAAGATCATCTGTAGAAATTACATCATGATATTCTTCCTGTGAGTGAACTTCTATTTTTCCGAAGTGAACCAATCCAATAATGATATGCGAACCATATGTTTTTAAAAACAGTTTACATTGAGTTTCAGCTGCATTCATTTTCTTACTCAATAAGAGGTGTTTATTTTTTTTAGGTTGGCAAGTGCGCCGCTACTGAAACAAAAATCCTCTAGTTTGGGTTGCCACGAGGCAAGAGGAATAGGAGTATAACGTGTATGAAAAGCCCCCAAATATCTTCGAACACGTTTTGGTACATTTTTCATCGCCCATAGCTCAGTATTTTCAATGCCATAATTAATTACTTTCCTTTCATATAGCCGGCGTTGGTGATAAGATCGAAATCTTTCTGTGTAGTGTAAGGGTAGCTTCCATGGTATTGAAAATTTTATATTTTCTTTTATTTCAATAACTTTTTCTCTACTATGCTCAAGAGTGTTCAATCCTGACAATTGAGTTCCTTTCAACAATACACCATGCGAGATATAACTGACAACTTCAGTTTCCGATTGACCTGATCGGTGGGTAATAAATTTAAATAAATCTATGCAAATATCGTCGGGTTTGTGGCTGTTGAACGTAAAGAAATTTCGTCTGGACTTTTACAGGAAGCTTTTTTTTCTGTACTGTACACAGAATATGGCAAAAAGTCGGAATCAGTGACGTGTTCACTTTTATCGTCTACCTTGTCGTCAGCCATTTTTTGGTCTAACTGGTAATTCGCATAAACCTTAACAGGCTTTCAGTGTTTTTTAATCTAAAATATCAAAATTATGTAAATATTCTTTCAAAATATTTAGAAAAAAATAGTTTAACTTTTTTTCTACTTAGAGAAAACGTTTAGATAGAAATGCAAAGTTATAAATGAAATTATGGTTATTTTAAAAATAATATTTACCTGCCGTCTCTCCTAATCTTACTGTAATTGTCTGTCTGTCTTGGAGAACGTACTTTTATTATGGGCATATAAATATTAAACTATTCCACATATATAACCCATTGTGATTGGATGAAAACTCGATCACGAGATAGTGGGTAGTTCTTTGCGTGATTATGTGTACATTTAAATAGCAGAAGAAAAATAATTATTTAAAAACACGTTTATAATGGTTTAACATATTCCATGGAATCATAACAGTAGCACACGTCGTTAAGGTTTCACCAAACGCCAACTTGTTCAAAAATTTATTTTTACAATAGCTCCAAAACTATGTGAAGTATAGAGTTAAAACTTTTAAAGTTTATAATTATATTTTAGGTTACAGAAAACGATGCTCATTTTTATATATATTTATATGCAACGGTGTATGCAGCGCAATGTAGAGCGATATTAAGAAACTTCGAAAAGACTTGTTGTCATGGATTGAACCGCAAAATGTGTTTAAATTTGTGTTTAATAAATAGGGAATTCCCATTAGCCTAAAGTTATTTTTTAACTTATGCACGTTAATCAACTTCAGATCATCTTTCAAAACTCTGAGCAAGGTACATTTGCCATTGTTACTTTGTATTGTTCAAGGCTTTTTCATACACTGTAGCGACACAGACACTAGGTAAAAAAAACATTAACAGGTCGCCAGTCGGTTTCTATGTTACGAAGACTATGCATTAAATAATCGTAAAATGTGATGTGTTTTTGCTTAACATGTTTAATGAGCTGGACATATCCGCTGAATGATTAAATGCGTTGTCTATATTTAGAGATAACTTTAATTATGCTTGTCGATGTAGAGAATAGTTTTGGGTTTCTCTGCAATACTCTCTTTGAAATAGAAAAAGGCCAAGACAAAACACATCAAAACAAAGTACATGTACATGCAGTTAGTCACGTAATCACACAATGTGTCCTATAAAGCCCAACGCGGGTTAAAGTACACAGACTTTATCTCGAAACCAGTGATAAAAATTTCGAAAACACCAGCGTATACGAGGTAAACACGTGTTTCGCTATTGAAATAAAATTTCCGTGCTTCAAGGACAAACATCATATGTTCAGATGCTGAACTTTGAACTTTGAATCAGCTTTCTCTAGTCGAGATAGGAATTTGGGTAGTAGTACTTTTTCGATCGATACTGTATCGGAATTCTGTTTTCCTGGAAGTCTAGCTAGCTAATACTCTAATGTACTTTGTGGGAAGAGTGGAGCAAAAAACACGAAGAAGAAAGTCCCCTTCTATATTTTTCTTATAATAGTATATATAAAAGAACATTAAAAAAGCAAAACAGGACGCTAAATGATTAATACTTCAAGTTTAAACCTGGAATTTCTATAACAGTCAAATGAACATATCATCAAAATTACCTAAGGTATCGTGTTTATTAGTTTGATTTAAATTTAAATTGAAATTACATCACAACTGAATCTATTATATTTATAATATAATATCATTATTTATTATAAGTTATTATTGTCTCTGGCAACACAAAAGCAAAGATTACATAAATAAATATTAAATATTCAAACTCAGATTCAAGTTCATAGTTCAAAGGTCAGAGTTCACAAACACCATCTCAGAATGTGGTAAAAGGAGGTGCAGAGGTCAAGCACTTATTTATGTATATCTAAATCCAAAGTTTACTTTTCAACTTTCATGAGTTACATGACTGGATAAATTTATAATACACAATAACAAGATGGAAAATTTTTACCGACCCAAGATGATGCTGGAATATTAAGGAAGTTGAAACCAAAGCAACCTTAGGTGTTTTTATTAAAAAGGGACAATACTCAACTAAAATATTAGACAAGAGCGATAATCACTAAGTATAACTATTGGGCAGTTATGCACATCCTTCAATAAAAGAAGCTAATTATGAGTGAATTTGCTTTGAATAAAGTTTCAAAAAAATGATTAAAAGTGGGTCACACTCCAAGGTCACGAGGTCAAATTTGGTAATACCAAAAGAAAGAAGTTGTCAAAGGGAATAAACCTGTAAAATGGGAAAGCCATAGCTTCGACCAATCATAATTTATGAACAAAGTTAAAGTTTTTATGGACAATCAAACAGACAGAGGGACAGGGCAAAAACTTCATACCTCGAATCCTCGATTATTGGGGCATAAAAATATATTATTTAATTAAATTTAAAGACATGTTTACAATCAATTACTTAACAGGATGTCAATATACCATATCGTCTGAACACATTAGCTTCATAGAAACAGAAAAAAATTCAGTCTTGAATGAAACATATGGAGATTACGAACAATATTCAAGATCAAAAGTCTATAAACGATACAAAATAGGAGCAGGGCAAACACGGACTTCCAAAACATCAGAGGTTGGATCAGGTGCCATGGAGGAGTGAGCATATCTTGCCGACCGGTCAAACCCGCTGTGCTCCTTGTCATGATCGGTGTATAAATTATGGACTAACAATTAGTATGAAAAACGTCAGTCAGCATTTGACACATTGATAAATTGTATTTGTTGGCAAGGTCATTGTATCGACCACAAAACTTACGAAATGATGACTTTAAAGGAGACTTCTGATATTCTTGTTTCATTATCTTGTTAACCTTTAACAATAATTTACCTTATTTTAGGAATAGTTCATATCATGCATAAGTAGATCATGCTGTTGCGTTTCGAATCAACTGAGATATAAACTCCGTATGCAGGTGATGAAGGTATAAGTAAGGAAAGTTAACGATAGATAAGTTAAAGTCATCACTTTATCATAGAGCTTTGTTGTTAGATTACAATTAACGTCTTTTTCACGTAAAATATTCAAATATGAAACAAATATATCAGACTCCTCGGTATCCTTTATCTCAAGCTCACCAGGACATATCGTATCGACGTAAGAATGGAAATTACCATTTTTTGTTAATTGACAATACGTCGTCAATATATCTAAATGTCGAGTTGAAGGCCACACCAAGTGTTTTCTTCTTTTCACGCATTTATAAGACTTTGCAAAAATGTTTTAATTTATCTTGGTCTAAACATAACCCCTGACAGAGGAGTAAAGATCGAGGCATTATTTGAACAAACATGATTTTTTGCTGATTGAGATTGTTTCTCTATTTCTCGACTAATCATGGCTTTGAAAAATCTTGAAAGACTTTTTAACTCACCTCAACGAAGTTGGGGTAGCTTATGTGATACACTTGGCGTCGGTGTCGGCGTAGGCGTCCCAAGTTATGATTATTTTTTTAGCAGTTTTATTTTTAAGTACTTTTATATCCTTTATTAATTAGAAATACATGGAAGATGCTTCTAGTTTTGTATTGTACCAGTCAAGGTTTCAGATGCTGCAATCTCAGCAAAGGAATGAACAAGTCTTTTTTTTTTAACAGGTTAACATTTTTGGTGCAGTTTTTGGTGAAGGTGTTATTCCCAAGTAACTAAGAGCCCTATGTTGACCAAACTTGCATGGATGATACATCTGAGGATGCATACTACCAGACTTACTTCGGATGCTGAATCTGAAACATTTCCGGATGAGTGAACAGGTTAATGTTTTTGTGCAGGTTTCATTTCCAAGTAACTATAAACCCTTTAATGACCAAACTTGCATGGATGATACATCTAAGGATGCATACATATAGGCTTGCTTCGGATGCTGAATCGATATCTGTCCTACATTTTCTTGATGAGTGAACTCATTCTTCAATACTGGTGAATTTTTAAATATATTTCTTTTCTCCTTTATTTTCCAATAAATAAAGTGGAAGCAGATAGATTGATATTGATATGATTGGATACTTGTGTAAGGATATAGTATAAATAGTTTTATGGATATGAGTTGAGGAATAAAAAAAATATTGATCATTGTTGTATTGCATTTACGGGATTTCAACTGCAGAAAATGTGACATAATTTTCGAATAGGCATAAAGATGTTGTTTTATTTAAAAATAAAATCATTTGGCATGATATATGTGTACATTATCTTAGCAATAATAATTTAAGCAAAAACTAAAATTTTC
>NW_026920930.1:0-17941 GCF_032062105.1 Saccostrea cuccullata | reverse complement strand
TTGGTATTATAGGTCACTGGCCGATATGAAGTAAAAAAGCCAACGACTAATCTCCACCCACGCACCCCACCTCCACACACTCGCACACACCCTCCCTAACACACACTAAATAGTTTTTTTTGTTTGGGAAATGAGTTTACTTTTTTTTTAATTTTATTTATTCCTTTATCTATTTATTTTTATTTTTGCTTGTGAAGAAATTCTGGGTTGGAAATTTTTTTACGAGGTGGTACATGTAAAATATTGTTGTGTGATGCTGTGTGTAAAATTCTTACCTTCTCGCTGTTTCTTTACACGTGCCATCGTTATTTTTTTTTCCTAATGTAATGTTTATCACCGGAATTTTTTTTACCTATAAATTCCCAAAATAAAATCATTTCGCTTACATTTTTCACAGCAATTTAGGCAATTATATTATACCAAACCAATAACTGAAACATCTATTTTAGTTTCAAAAATAAAACGAGTTATAGATTAATTGGTAATACAACTGTAATGACATATGATGTATATTGCTTATATACTATGAATGACACGGATCAAATGATTTGACATACACGTGAGTGATCCACTTAAATCTGCAGATGAAGCTAAAACTTTTTAAAAAAGTTTTTAACGTTCCTTAAAATAATAAATAGATATATTTAAACCAACAGAGATTTCTTTTTATTTTACGATATTCTGTTGCTTTGGAAATTCGATTTTTCATTGAAGTTTCATTTCTATATCCATAAACTGGATTAAATATACTCAACAAAAGAAAAGAAACGCATATTCAGATGAAACATGATAATCCAAGTTTTCAGTTTAATCCTTATTTTTGTAAAAGTGCTTTTAGGGGGTTTTGATAAAAATTAAACACATCATGTGTTGCGAGTAGAAAAGTGAAGTTTATGTCATGGTCGATGCTTCCAAATTCTTGGTGCATACCGTTTAAACTAATCCATATGTCCTTTGCGACGTCTAAGCGCTAGTGGATTTCCAATGTACGGTTGTTAGCACGAATACCAGCTTCTTAGACTCTTGCGAACAATTATGCACTTTTGTGCTGATTTTTTCATATAGCAAATGTAGCAGCAGTTTTTACAGCAAGTTCTGAATCGCGTGAGGTGCTGAAGGGGGGGGGGGGGGTCAGACGGTCCTGCCTGGGTGTGGTTACCTGCGAACGGCTAATTCTTGGTCTTTCGACGATAGTTTAATGGCTGCAAGGCCCATTGATGTATTCCAAATGCAGTTGCAACCTCGTGTTGCGTAGCTTCGTTTAGTATCATCGTTAGCCTGGTTGTGTTCATCTTTGTTTCGGCGTGGCATTGCAGCATCAACACTGCAATCAAATCTCTAATTTTGGTTTAATCGGAGTGATAATAGTTTTTCTAAATCCAAAATATCAACGTAAATAGACATCTGATTTAGAAGAAATCATGAAAAACAATAACTTCATAAACACGTTTAATCAAGGGAGATAATTCAACACATGGGTTTTAAAACCCCATGTTGTCCTTTAAATAGGTCACAGGTATCCAATGATATAAAAAATAGTTGTTCCATGTACATTTGAAAAATTTCTTTGACGAGTAAAGCAATATGCGTTTCTTTTTTTTGTTGAGTATATAAGATCTCTCTCTCTCTCTCTCTCTCTCTCTCTCTCTCTCTCTCTCTTATCAAAATACTACATGAATGTAAGAATGATCTATCTTTAGTTTAGAACAATTTTATTTCCAAATGTAGTTTTTGCTTGTTAACTCTGTAATATTAATCGGGAAAAACAACAACAAAATTAAGGTTCAACATTTTCCAACTTTTTTCATCTAATTCATATATGAGCATCATTATTGAAAAAAAAAATAATTCAACTATATTCAAATAATTTCACAAAATAAGTAGATACGCATGAATGAAACATATTTTGTAAATTTAAAAGTTTGATTCATGGTTGCATCTATTTTTTGTTCTGTAATGTTTTAAAATATCTAGTTTCCGTAGATATAATCACACTTTTATTAATTAATTTTTTTTCAAATACATGGTAAAACGTTTGAACTGCTAGAAACAACATGTTTATAAAACATTTTTATACTACAGGAGCAAATTTAGTTGAAGATTGTTAGTTGAAATATAAAAAAAATTAAATCATTGACCCTCTCTGGTACCCCTTTTGTATTCCGATCAATTGTCAGAGTTACCGCTCCTGTTTTTATTTACAAAATTTCGCCTCTGTCATTTGTCCATTATTTTGCTAGATTCGGGAAACTAATAAGGATACCTTTCTTCTCTGTCGGAGATAATGTGTTTAGGTTTCAAATTCTTTCAGCATTAAAGCATTTTACAACCAAAATATGGAAGATCATGCACCGATGATTCAATGTTTACATGATTGATGTAAATACTGAGAATGCTGGAGCGGATCTTATACAGGGAAACGATTTCCTTTCCGATATTTTGATAAAATACCCATGCTATACCCATTATTTCAGTTTTGTCTATACCAGTAAATCAAAATTTGTTTTGTTCACCCATATTCAATTATTTAGAAAATTACTTTGTCTATAAATAATTGCCGATACGTACATGCATAGGAAACATTACCTAGGAACAGACACATTTATATATATACCGATATAGCGATATCTAGCTAGATGAGCGAAACGGGTCTCAAATTCTAAATAGGTCTACACTTAAATAAATACCAGTGCACTAGAAGATCCTACATAAAAATTAAGAATTAAGTATTTTAGAAAAAAAAATTAAATCAGTATCATATATACAGTGGTCAAGTCGAAGCACAAAAAGATAGACGTGTCATTTAGCGTAAAACACGTGTATAAAAAAAATCTGCGACGACGCTCACCGTCTGCAACGTCATATCTTTATGACGTTATTTCTCTGTTCTAGAAAAAATGCCATAAGGACCTTTTGTCGTGGTGGCAATCATATGTCAACAACAATATCGCACATTTTTTTGTAAACAATATTATGAGAAATATGTAAAAACTGGTTAAAATGCATATTTCTGATGCTGTATGTTCCTAAATACTTTCTACTTATAAGATAATTTTGAATTGAGAATATCAGGGAAACTATGTTACATTAGAAGTATAATAAAGCAAATGCCCGAATGAAGAGACCTGAGAAGGAGTTATTGCCCTTGTCAACATTTTTTAAAGATTGAATAATTGATTAAATAAAAAAAATGCTTATTTTAAATTCTTTTACTTTACAATATTTATCATTACACCTATTGAAAAGCATTCCTCCAAAAGATATTGTTCTATCAGGTATTAATTTTAACTAAAAACAGTTTTTGCAAAAACCTATGACATCATAGGAGGGTGGAATTACTTTAAGAGAAGGTTCTCATTTTTGCCGTCAATTTTTTCATGATTTTAGAATAACTTTGACTGTCTGACAAGCCTTTTCGACCAAATTAAAGACTTAAGTCCCAGCTGCAGACAACCTCAAATTTTCTTCACAGAGATTGTTTCTAGAGGAAAATTTCGATTTCCTCTGCAGCGTGAAGAGTTTGATGCAAGGGGTAGGACTGTTAACAATAAGATGAAGAAAATCCTTGGCAGAACCTATATCAGAATAGATGTCAAATTTCCAAGACATTACTTTCCCGATGAGACCCACTTCAACCAGGCGGGAACAGTCCTCTTCTTGCTGTCAATAAGCAAGACCATCAAGAGTTGACAATAAACGGCCCTTTTAAGGGCCATTCAATTATTCGAAAAGATACCAATGAATACAGACGTAGAAACGTCGTACTTGACGTATATACCCATTTATTTTACCGAACTTTTCGGTAAATGAAAAGGAAATACGTAATACCTATAAAATTACACATCAAGTAATAATACACAAGTATAACTTATTTTTTTTATAATTCCCGGAAATTTCGGCACAAGTGATAGTTGCTCGAACTTCTGTTTAAACTCGTCGTATCTACACAAAACCCAGACGTAGAAACGTCGCACTTGACGTACATACCCATTTATTTTACCGAACTTTTCGGTAAATGAAAAGGAAATACGTAATACCTATAAAAATACACATCAAGTACATAATACACAAGTATAACTTATTTTTTTTTATAATTCCCAGAAATTTCGGAACAAGTGATAGTTGCTCGGACTTCTGTTTAAACTCGTCATATCTACACAAAACCTTTTAGTTAGGTATTTAAAACAAGAAACATTTTGACTCAAGCGGCAAACCACAATGTTCCTGTTATGAGAGGCAACAAACTGATATTACTTGATTTGTTATTAATAAAATATATCATAAAAATCTATAAATATGTCACATTAAAACAGTGCATGCAATATTGCAGGCGCGTATTTTATTTGAACAACCGATTTTTTTTTTCATACATAAATTTTATAAGTAGCCTTTCACGAGACAATTACCGGTACTTAGGTTAAAACACAAAAAATATTTGGAATCTCTTTCTCTAGCATATCTTAAAGGAGGGACTGTTGACCCCCCATCCCATTCAGATCCGCTAAATTGCATTTCTCCTTATTTTGGCACACTATAAAACATGCTATATCCTTGTCTGCTGCAGCAAAAAATTCGTATTTGTGAGAATTAAAATTTTACATATAATGAAAATCCTTAGGAAATATATACATGTACCTACATGTACATGCTAATATTCTCTGCGCTTCAAAATTCGTCAATCAGGATTTGATCAGATACAACTCTTACCCGATTATTTATTCAATTATAAGTTTATTTATATTGCATTTTTGCTAATTCTCAAATACCGAAAACAATCTAGAGAAATTAAACAAATCTCCATTAATTGATCGAAACAATGTTGTTCAATGAAATCATTTGTAGCAAATTAGATAAAACAGACCGTTATTATTAATTTTTCTTGGTGGATATTTCTGATGGCATACGTTATTACCAGTTTCGTTAAAGATACATATATTAAACACCGAAAAGAAAAAATAAAACGCTATTTTCAATCTTGGACGGACATTTTGTAGGGACGAACATAACGTGACGACAATTTTAGATGATTGGCGGACACTTCGTGACGGCAGAAATAGTGTGACGATTTTGGGGGGGGGGGGGGGGGAAGGCGGACATTTCTTGGTGGCGGACATAATATTACTATTTTGGGGGGAGAAAGGCGGACATTTTGTAGCGGCGGACATAGTGTGACGATTTTTCCGAAAAAGAGGCGGGCATTTCGTGACGGCGGACATAACGTGACGATTTTTCCGAAAAAGAGGCGGACATTTCGTAACGGCGGACATAATGTGACGGCGGACAAAACGTGACTCAACAAGAGGGCATACTGGGTACCGAATGGGGCGACCACATCTGCATCACGGCCATCGCGAACGTATTTAATATCGCAGTAGGTATTGTGTCGAGCTCCCAGTCAGACTTAAGGTACATTTTGCCTTTTGATCGTCAAAATAGGGAAAATCTTTTACATATTTATTTAGGCCATGAGTTCGAGTTTCATTTTATAAGGTTAGAACCGATACCGGGCACGCAGGCGGATATTTGTATTAATGAAGTTAATTTTCATAATGTTAATACAGTGTGTATTCCAAACAGGGATCTCAACTCAAACCAAAACAACACAGATAATAACAATGTTCACAGTAATGATTTTTCTCACTATTCGTTACAGGAAGTTCAACTTGAACCTCAACTTACAGATTATTCTAGTGATTCGATTCTCCACCTACACCTATCCACCAACGACAGTTCGTTATCTCCTCCGGTCAGCCATGTAAACATAGGGCCTTCGGCTTCTTTTCCTGACAACGAATTATTTCAGACTGCAAATGACCACATCGATTCTCCTGTTCCGCCAGCATTGGAAACGCCGACTTTGCAACGCTTTTCCCCAACAGCCATCTCCGACACAAACAATCTGAGCTCCACAGAGAAAGACAGGTTATTTCCCCCAAGTCTTAACTCATCATTTTATTTATCTCCACCTTCTTTATCTCCAATTACAGATAGGATAAACGATTCAAATTTAGACAAACAGCCACCAGTATTATCACCTGTCCGATTAAGGTCTAACGTGCGACCCCCTAAAAAGTTTACACCAAGTGATTATGTCAGGGCTCGTAAGCAAATTTTTCCGGAAACAGAAAATGTAAACCAAAAGCAATTCACTGATTTACCTTACTTCATTCAGCGTCATATTTTATCCTTTGTAATATACAAAAATTTTAACATGTTTTTGACTTTAATAAGGGTTTCAACACACTTCAAGCATTTGCTAGGCACCCTTCATAAATTGTGTCCTAAAGTATACTTAAATGAAAATGTCATGTTTTTATTGGAAGGTAGGTCAGTATTCGCAGAGGGCGTAAGGCACAACTGGTCTGTTCGTCAGTTGGGCCGTGTGTCGGGTTCGGGTAGTGGAGTAATGATGGAATTACGGAATATATTGCGACCGATTTCTTCACGGTGGATTAATGGTTACATCGAGATACTGGCAACAGCAATCGCCGGATGGTATTATATTGTCGATTTTAAATTTAAAAAGTAACGGGTAAAACGTGAAAAATATCCTTGTATATACGCGTTCAATATCGTGCTTATTAATTTATTAATTTTCAAACACTGTCAGTATATGGTGGTATGGCCTTTTTTTCTCTGATCAGGCTTCCAGTTGGAGCCACCATTCGCGCCAAACACATCATTAGGGAAAATGTGGTACGACCTGTCTCCTTATGAGCTGGTTTCCAGTTGGAGCCACATTCGCGCAAATCTAGGTTAACATGTAACAGAAAGAATATCTACTTATTTATTTATTTATTTATTTATTTATTTAAATAGATTATAATATATTTATTTATTTAAAAAAAAAAAAAAAAAAAAAAAGACTCTTAACAGGAGATGCCTCCACGTGGCAAGAGTTGGGCAACAGTTTTACTGGCAGAACTCTCCTAGAATATACTATAAGTCTGCCGACAACCCTTATTTCAACATTTCTCTACTAACAATAGTCACGTGATTTTTATTCAATATTAACTGGTATTAACTTTAAAAAACTTGGTATATGATCGATGCACAACAATTTTAAAAAATCTAGATTGAAAAACAGGGCAGGACACTTTGAAAGCCTCCACAAAATTAAATTGTCAGAAATATTCTAGAAATGTGCGTGTAATATTATTATTTTTTATTCATTCGTTTTGATCTCGGGATCAAACACGGATAAGCAGTGCTGTTTTTGGTCTTGCATAACGAAGTAAAAATTTACATTTGTTTTCAGCGAGACATTTCTCCCCTTTCCAAACAAAATGCTATGAACATTAATTTAAAGTTGTTTAATATTGAAGCTCGTATTATTTTTAGGTACACTGAATGCTTTTAATATGTTTAAATCATAAAAAAAACTCCAGTTTCATTTCAAACTATGGACGTTTTGCAAGTACTGTAATTACTGATAATTATTGATATTGGGACACGCTATTTATCAAGACAGCGAACTATTTGTCTCTCTGAATTCCCTACAATCAAGACATTGATAACTTTTTGAAACCATTTATTAAATCCAATCTATTATATATGTATTGTTTGAAACTCAACGTGATGATAATTCGTCGTGTTTCAACAGACGATATACATTTGTTGTGGCTGTCGTTACGGTTTTTAAAAACATTTTTATTGGGCGGGGGGGGGGGGTTTAAATTATTATTCCTATTCGTATCCTCTTCGTAGAATACATATATCGCTACAATGCACCTCCAATTTGTCTGCACCTTAAACATGGACATGCATGTGAGATGTATTCCCTGATCACTTAAAAAAGGTTTATTGTTATTTGGGTAGGTTTTCTCCACATTTTATTATCTTAAAGACACATTACTGAGGGCTGTGTCTTTCAAATCTAACGCACGGGAATTTTTGAAAGTCCTATTGTATTTAATTTTCGATAACAAACTGAATTAAATAGATTTCCAACTTTCTTTGACAACATTGTGATTAATCTATATATATAAATATAGGACTCAGTTTCTGCGTCATCGATTACGAATTCGTGTATGAAGCGGTAATGAGAGTTAATCGTCTTATTGATGTACGAACAAAATTTAAATTAGGAGTAGCAGTAATGATGATATAGTTTAACAGTTATTTTGAACTCCCAGCGTACTTCATGTTGAGGTTGTTTTAGGCATAATTAATAACCAATTAGCCATTTATGATCGACACGGTAATTGATTTCAAAGCAAAATTAGTATAAGTTCAAAAAGTTCATTTTTTAAAATCATATATAATAGCAATTTTTTTAAATTTGATAACTGCTTTTTAATCATAGATGACAAAAAAGGTAATCATTATTTAATTACATAATTTGCCTTGAGTTTGTTATAACTGTGAAATTTGTGATTTTATTTTATAGCCACCATGAGAGTCGCCATATTCGGTTCCTCCTACGTGAAGCGAGCTTCAAGCTTTACAGACTTTGTCATGCCATTTGAAGTCGGGTGGTTTGGAGTTGGTGGGATAACAGCTTCTCAGTCTTGTCCAAATATCATCTCCAAGATGTTGAGGTACAACCCGGACATCGTTGTAGTGTGCTTAGGGGGAAACGACATTTCCAGTGGAGCCGAGGCGTCAACAGTCATTGACTGTCTGACGAGCCTTTTCGACCAAATTAAAGTCTTGAGTCCCAGCTGCAGACAACCCGAGATTTTCTTCTCAGAGATTGTTTCTAGAGGAAAATTTCGATTTCCTTTGCAGCGTGAGGAGTTTGATGCAAGGCGTAGAACTGTTAACAATAAGATGAAGAAAATCCTTGGCCGAACCTACATCAGAATAGATGTCAAATTTCCCAGACATTACCTTCCCGATGAGATCCACTTCAACGAGGCGGGAACAGTCCTCTTCTTGCTTTCAATAAGCAAGACCATCAAGAGTCGCTCCTAGGAGTTGACAATAAACGGCCCTTTTAAGGGCCATTAAATTATTCGAAAAGATACCAATGAATACAGACGTAGAAACGTCGCACTTAACGTATTTACCCTTTTATTTTACCAAACTTCTCGGTAAATGAAAAGGAAATACATACTAAACTTATACAAAAACACACATAGATTATATAATACACAAGCATAACTTATTTTTTCATAATTCCCGGACATTTCGGCACAAGGGTTAGTTGCTCGAACTTCTGTTTAAACTCGTCATATTTCGTTATATCTACACAAAACCCTTTAGTTAGACTCAAGCGGCAAACCACAATGTTCATGTTATGAGGCAACAAACTGACATTACTTGATCTGTTATTAATAAAATATATATTGTAAAAATCTACACATTAAAACAGTGCACGCAATATTGCAGGCGCGTATTTTATTTGAACAACCGATTTTTTTCATACATAAATTCAAAGTAGCCTTTACGAGACAATTACCGGTACTTAGGTTAAAGCACAACAAATATTTTGAATCTCTTTCTCTCTCTCAGACATATCTTAAGGGGGGTTTTGACCCCCCCAATTCCATCCAGATCCGCTAAGTTGCATTTCTCTTTATTTTGGCACACTATAAAAAAATGCTTTATCCTTGTCTGCTGCAGCATAAATTTCGTATTTGTGAGAAATTAAAATTTTACATATAACGAAAATCCTTATATTCTCTGCGCTTCAAAATTCGTCAATCAGGATTCGGTCAGATACAACATTGACACGATTATTTATTCAATTTTAATTTTTATTATACTCCCGCTTGAAAAGTGGAAGGGTATATAGAAATCGGTATTTCCGTCCGTCCGTCTGTCCGTGTGTTACGCTTTGGGGTACCCATCTCTTATCCGCAACTCCTCTCATACCACTGAAGGAAATTTAATGAAACTTTAACAGATTTTAATTACATATTGCCATTGTGTACCTCGTATTTTACTTTTTGATCTGACGTGTTTTTCAACACTTGTCACTTGTCCTTTTCTGCAGAAGTTGATCTCAACGGTTCATTTGCATTTCGTGCCAATGTTTTGACATTTGACGACAATGAAAGACTCATTTTTGATAATTGGACACCAGTGACGTATCAGAACTGGAATCCTAACGATGAGGGCGAGACAGCAGTTGACCCAATCTTTGGCCTCCTTTTGACTTATCATAACGACGGCAGGTGGCGCTGGGTGACTGAGAGAAACTATACGTACTATACAGGAGAAGACGGACTAAAACTTCCCTTTATTTGTGAGGATTCTCCATTTTATTTGGAGCCAGAAGAGTGTTCTGTACATAATGATTCATTCTCTTTTAATCAAAATAAACATTTGTAACCATTATCTTTGTTATATAATTTCATTAAGCATGGTGTATAAAGTTCTAAATCATTAAATGGAGTATTCTTAAGTTAACGTTGGATCGTATATTCGTCTCCTCGGAAGTCATCTAGATTTATCCTCGGATCGTACATTCCTCTCCTCGGAAGAGATCTAACTTTATCCTCGGATTGTATATATATATTCGTCTCCTCGGAAGAGATCTAGATTTATCCTCATGTTTTAAATAAACTATGAATAGCATGTACACAAAGACAGACAGTGCATTATATTGTTTCGTTATTTTCCCAAGGAAACTGACTGGGATCTCCTCTCACCATACAAACATTTTAGCACAAAGTGTTGTTTTTAAAATTTCTATCCGTAATCCAAAAAAAATAAGGGGCAAATGTATTTTCCTAGGACGGTCGGTCCAGTTGTCTGTTTGTTTGTTATTTTTTTTTTTCCTGATTTATCTGTAAGTGGTAAATCAGTTATATATATATATATATATATATATATATATAAACCAAAGTCTTCACATTGCATAATAGAGAATGACTTGTCATATTGAATCATTTATTTTAAAAGATGTAGTCTCATAATTGCAAAAGTATTTGCAAACATATTGATTAATGTTAGCTCGCTAAGTTTTATTTGCAAAGACAGTTGCAGATATAAGATAACATCTTTCAAAAAATAATGAAGAATCAGTGCTTATTTCTTTCTAACTCCTTGTCTTGTTCTGCAAATTTGATTTCTTTTTTAACTTACATGAATTATCTGTAACCTAAATAACAATGAATTTGAATGATTTCAAATTTTGGTTTTCGCTTATGACATTCCTCTTGCATGGTATTAATTGAATGGCGGACACCACAGTAAAACGTATTGCAAATGTGTCGGATTAAACAGGTTCCACTGTAATAGGTTTAGCAATAAAGCAATCTCCATCCTAATTCTCCGTCCAGACATATTCATTTATTAGTGTGAATAACAACGAATACTTCTAATTTCAAATTTATTACAACACATATGAAGTACATCTTTTACAGAATATATTCAGTAGAACAAAATTAAAATAATTTATTGCTTTACATAATCCTTCATACCCTGAAAACATATTTGTTTAGTCACTTGATGTCAAACAATCTTACAAAACAAGAATCCCCGTGATAAATGTTAAATTTAAAAACGTCTCTTGAATCAAAACGGATTCGTCTCATCGATGGATGATCTTTCGTCTGTTAAAAAAAATAGAATTAAATTAATGTTTCACAGAAATAAGAACATATTTCACTTTGAAAAACCTCTTATAACCTTTTGAAATTTTCACAGTAATACAAAAAGAAAATAAAAACTCTGTTATATTAGGATTTAATGATATTTACCTAATGACGTCTGACCATCATAAGAGTCTTTTTTATCTGTCTACTATCAGTCACTGTAGGATACCATGGGTACCAGGACCCCGGGGACCATTGACCGTTAAGGAAGGCTCGGACACATCTGTTGAACCACCAGCCTCCTCTGTAGTAACTTTCAGTAGCACAGTTACCTCCACTCCACCCGTTGTTATCCCTGTCTGGGGTACTGAAGGACATCCCAGACAGATCGAAACGAGAATAACCTGTGTTTAACATAGAGTCACCTGTAAAATAAAACAAAATCAATTACAGAGATAATGGATTTATATATCTTCAGTCTAATTGTCATTAATAATACTGAGGTACTTCGAAGATAGACGGCTTTAGGTGCTGGAAAGAACGATAATATTTATATAGTTCAGTCTTTTAATCCCCTATGTCTATAATACTGGCACCTGAAGAATTAGAGAAAATATGAAACAGAGATAATAATTATTAATTTATGTCACATTAATTTTAATACTGAAGTACGTCTGAGATACATAATTTAACGTGTCGTTTCCTGTAAAGAGAGATAAGAAATACAAGACAACAAAACACTGCGCAATTCACATAGCATTCTTTCTAGTGTAACAATAAACAACAGACGTGTTACACTTTTTAAGCATGGTATTATTTTTTTTTTTGGGAGGGGGGGGGGGGTAAAGGTCACTTAATAACGAGATAAGATATGGTGCATCTGTGAATGTTTTAAGATGTTAGATTTCCTATTAAATAAATGTAAATGTGTAAAATTTGGCTTTTAACCCTTTTTTTTTAATAATTATCCGAGCAAAAAATTTTTATCATCAAATTTTCTTGAACCTTTCGACATTTAAGATTAATGACGCACGGTAAACTTCCTACTGCGTAGCAGTAAAAAATGTGAATCATTGAAAATCAGACTAACATGCTCTGTAAACTTTTTCCGTATCAAATGTTAATTATCAAAAATCAGGAAACGCAAGCTGAATAACAATGTTGAACAAATGTAATTATTGGATTTATTTGTTTAAAATTAACGTAATTTTCCTTGTACATAAAATGTATAATTAGAAATTTTATCTACTTGACAATAACAAATTCAATATCTGATGAATACGTGAATGGTACCTGCAAGTGATATTCTGAAATTTTAAACATGTTTAATTAGCGTGGAATCAAAAACGTATACAGAATATCAGAAAAAAACACATCTTTCTCTTTTTTTCAACAACTTTATAACCTGTCAATACAGAAAAGTATTATTATGATGATATACGTAATTTGAACCTAATTTTAAGAACTTAACTTGGATACACTTACCTAAAGTTCCTGTGGCAGGTCCTGCAAGAAAGAGTTGATATTTCCCTGCTTCGTTGGAGACAGAGAATCGATCGTACATTTCATAGAGTGTTGTACCATTCTGGAGAGTGATGGATACATAAAGGGATGAGGTGTTTTCTTTCGTGAATTTATGGATTACGTCATTTCCTGTATTAAGATATATTTGAAATCATAAGTTCATCGAATACAATTAATTCTTTTAAAATCTATATGAATCTACCGTAATGAAAAATCAAATTATTTTACATAGCTGTAGACAATATTGCTAAATTTGGTCTCGTTAGAATATGCCGCTAAATGATATTCTTCTTTTCTATTTTTTTATTATTTGAAATATCAATTAAACACGATATCTTAATATCAAAGAACACACATTACCTAGTCTTAAATTCAGATCTTCATTAGGCATTATAATTTTTTACTTGCCGCAAGAATTTCTTCAAACTTTGAATGAATAAAAAGTTCTTATTTGAAACCGATTTACACTTACCAATCCAGACGTTCTGTTCTGGTGAACCAAAGCCATTCTTATAATCCGTCCAGTTCCTGTCAAAGGTCAAGGATCCGTCTACGCGTTTCTGAATGGCCTTTGAAAATTAACATGCGTAACAATTCAATATATTGCTTCGAAAAATCATAGGATCCATAGGTTATGATATAAACTACAATAAAATCCCACAATTCTTAAAATCATCGATACAAGGTGTGTTATATTAAGTACTTTTAATTCTAAAATAAACTAACTACCGTCCATCCCCCGCCCATTGTGTTCATATCACAGTACACACTAACGGGTATTGTTAATGTTCTGAAGGGGTATATATCATACACCCCTGTGATGGTTGTACCGTTTTCTTGAAGATCCTTGCAATCTTTGGGCATGCTAAAAAAATCTTAAAAAAAAAAATACAAGAAACTTAATAAAAAAAATCGTGTCCCCTCGAGAATGACCTAAAAAGAAACCCCAAAGAAGCTAAGAGAATGAAAAAAAAAAACCCCAAATATACATACCGTTATCCGAGTAGTATCTCCAGCCGGCCTCCTCAGACATACCAGACGTTAATCTTTTCTTGTGGGTACGGCATTTCTTCAGTTTAGGATTAAAACCAAAAAAGACGCACTCCCTTTGACAAATTGCGGCGCACTCAGTCAACGATTGAGCATTATTTTCCCCCAAAAGGTCATTGTTTGACTTCTTATCATTAAAGTCAAGTCTCGCTGCATATTTCTGAGAAATAATTGTAGCTTTAGATAAAGCTAAGAAGCCTACAATTAAAGTGATAACCCACTGATTGCTCATTTTTTGTTGCGCAAAAATCTGCCGCGTTCTCGTGAATCTGTGAAATTCTGCTAAATGGTCTTTCAACAGCCAGATATATATATCGTACCATAATCAATGTCTGAAAAGTGATTGGCTAACTGTTACGTATTCTATTTTTCACTATTGTTTAAGTATCGATTTTATTGAAGTTCATATGAATTGTCATGAAATATCATAAACGTTTATTTTGAAATTGCAATTTAAAATATAACAATGAAAGGTGTTCTGTTTTTAGTTTAGTTTTTTGTGTTATTTAGTGTTATTTTTTGATGTTGTATAGTGTTTTTTATTAGCTATCTTTAAAATATGTAATTTTGATATAAATTTTCCTTAATCAACTCACACTGAATGAAATTGGAAATCAGCAATTTTGTAAAATTCAAAGTAAAAATTATCTGACTCTAAGACATTATTAAGAATTTATTGATTTATTTCAACTTTGATACATTAGCCTCTAAATGTTAATGTAACAGTATACATCATCATTAGTTTATTTACTTTTGAATCTTATAGAGACGTACATTTGTAAAATACAGTTATCAGAGAATTCTATAAGAATGCTTTTAAGCGCGTTAACAACTTTTTTTTAAAAATGAAAAGTACTTACGATAGATGTTCAAAATAAAGAATCGTAATACGTTGTTAAAATGACATAGGCAGGCGTCAAGACCGGAGGGAGGGGGGCCTTAACCATTATATAGACAATGGTAATTTGGATTTACCTTACCCCCCCCCCCCCCCACACACACACACACACTTTTAATTTGCTTCCTACGCCCATGAATGAGACCCAGATTGGTGAATTTCTTTAAGGAAAGGGATTGATATAAGTTGTAAAACGTGTTTCCAAATCCTGTTTGTATTATATACTGTGTATATATGATGTCTAATTTCAATGACATAAAGTTAAAACTAAAATGGTGAATAGCTAATGTTGCACACGAATTGCACACTCATTATTTTAACTTAAAAATGGAAGTGGTCTTTGGGCTTGTAGAAATAATGCTTAACCTGCACATAGAAACAAAGAAACAAACATACTTGGTACAAA
This sequence comes from Saccostrea cuccullata, assembly GCF_032062105.1. NCBI lineage: Eukaryota > Metazoa > Mollusca > Bivalvia > Ostreida > Ostreidae > Saccostrea > Saccostrea cuccullata. The sequence continues at coordinate 2,577 of NW_026920930.1, read as the reverse complement.
CTTGGATATATTGGGTACATGTAAGCATGTCTTCACGTTTTCTCATCCAACAGTCACTCCCAACGTGTGTTCCTCGTCACCCAACGGTCACTCTCACCGTATGTTCCTTGTCATCCAATGGTCACTCCTACCGTGTGTTCCTTGTCATCCAACGGTCACTCCCACCGTGTGTTCCTTGTCATCCAACGGTCACTCCCACCGTGTGTTCCTTGTCATCCAATGGTCACTCCCACCGTGTGTTCCTTGTCATCCAACGGTCACTTCCACCGTGTCTTCCTTGTCATCCAACGGTCATTCCCACGTGTGTTCCTTGTCATCCAATGGTCACTCCCACCGTATGTTCCTTGTCATCCAACGGTCACTCCCACCGTGTGTATCTTGTCATCCAATGGTCACTCCCACCGTGTGTTCCTTGTCATCCAACGGTCACTCCCACCGTGTGTTCCTTGTCATCCAACAGTCACTCCCACCGTGTGTTCCTTGTCATTCAACAGTCACTCCCACCGTGTGTTCCTTGTCATCCAACGGTCAGTCCCACCGCGTGTTCCTTGCCATCCAACGGTCACTCCCACCGCGTGTTCCTTGTCATCCAACGGTCACTCCCACCGTGTGTTCCTTGTCATCCAATGGTCAGTCCCACGTGTGTTCCTTGTCATCCAACGGTCACTCCCACCGTGTGTTCCTTGTCATCCAATGGTCACTCCCAACGTGTGTTCCTTGTCATCCAACGGTCACTCCCACCGTGTGTTCCTTGTCATCCAATGGTCACTCCCAACGTGTGTTCCTTGTCATCCAACGGTCACTCCCACCGTGTGTTCCTTGTCATCCAATGGTCACTCCCACCGTGTGTTCCTTGTCATCCAATGGTCACTCCCACCGTGTGTTCCATGTCATCCAACAGTCACTCCGACCGTGTGTTCCTCGTCATCCAATGGTCACTCCAACCTTGTGTTCCTTGTCATCCAATGGTCACTCCCACCGTGTGTTCCTTGTCATAATCGAGCAAACAGAATTAAAAAAACAAAGAGAATTCAGTGTGATACAATCATAATGACGTAACAATTCAGTGTGATACAATCATAATGACCTAACAATTCAGTGTGATACAATCATAATGGCCTAACAATTCAGTGTGATACAATCATAATGGCCTAACAATTCAGTGTGATACAATCATAATGACGTAACAATTCAGTGTGATACAATCATAATGACCTAACAATTCAGTGTGATACAATCATAATGACCTAACAATTCAGTGTGATACAATCATAATGACCTAACAATTCAGTGTGATACAATCATAATGACCTAACAATTCAGTGTGATACAATCATAATGACCTAACAATTCAGTGTGATACAATCATAATGACTTAACAATTCAGTGTGATACAATCATAATGACCTAACAATTCAGTGTAATACAATCATAATGAGCTAACAATTCAGTGTGATACAATCATAATGAGCTAACAATTCAGTGTGATACAATCATAATGACGTAACAATTCAGTGTGATACAATCATAATGACCTAACAATTCAGTGAGTTACAATCATAATGGCCTAACAATTCAGTGTGGTACAATCATAATGACCGAACAATTCAGTGTGATACAATCATAATGACCTAACAATTCAGTGTGATACAATCATAATGACCTAACAATTCAGTGTGATACAATCATAATGACCTAACAATTCAGTGTGATACAATCATAATGACCTAACAATTCAGTGACATACAATCATAATGACCTAACAATTCAGTGTGATACAATTATAATCGCCTAACAATTCAGTGAGATACAATCATAATGGCCTAACAATTCAGTGTGATACAATCATAATGACCTAACAATATGTATATAAATGTCAGTTAACATTGGACCTAATCATAATTTATATTTTATGACACGGTCATTGTTAGAAACACAAAATTTACGAAATCTTCACTTTAAGCGAGCTATTGAATTATTTGATAAAGGAACATATTTCACAACATAGGCGTCGGAAACAAATTGAAAGGGGGGGGAGGGCTCATTAAAAGTGGGGAGCTAGAGCAACAAAAAAGGTAAACCCAATTTTCAATGCCTATATTACGTATATATTTGCCAAAAAAAAATAAGTTATACTTGTGTATTATGTACTTGATGTGTATTTTTATAGGTATTACGTATTTCCTTTTCATTTACCGAAAAGTTCGGTAAAATAAATGGGTATGTACGTCAAGTGCGACGTTTCTACGTCTGGGTTTTGTGTAGATACGACGAGTTTAAACAGAAGTTCGAGCAACTATCACTTGTGCCGAAATTTCCGGGAATTATAAAAAAAATAAGTTATACTTGTGTATTATTACTTGATGTGTAATTTTATAGGTATTACGTATTTCCTTTTCATTTACCGAAAAGTTCGGTAAAATAAATGGGTATATACGTCAAGTGCGACGTTTCTACGTCTGTATTCATTGGTATCTTTTCGAATAATTGAATGGCCCTTAAAAGGGCCGTTTATTGTCAACTCTTGATGGTCTTGCTTATTGACAGCAAGAAGAGGACTGTTCCCGCCTGGTTGAA
>NW_026920929.1:0-18197 GCF_032062105.1 Saccostrea cuccullata | reverse complement strand
CTCTGTTCCTAGGAATTAAATAAACTAACTAAGTGCATAGTTATGATGAGCAAGAGTGTTTCTACCAAAATAATGAATTTTATGGCCCCAGGGTCAGGGGTTCTGGTGTTAGGGTGGGACTGTATTGATTATATAGTAAAAATACACGAATTATTTGAAAATCTTCTCCTCTGCTCCTAGGAAATAAATAAACTAACTAAGTATGTAGTTATGATGAGCAAGAATGCCTCTTCCTTAATTGTGAATTTTATAGCCCCAGGGTCAGGGGTTGTGGTGTTAGGGCGGGGCTCTCTTGATTATCATGATTTTATAGTGAAAATACAAATCTTTGAAAATTTTCTTCTCTGCTCCAGGGTATTAAGCAGATGAACTACCAATATAGTTATGATGGACAAGGGCCCATATCTTCCACAATTGTGAATTTAAAGGCCTCGGGGTACCATAGATGGGGGTTGGGTTGGGTTGTACTTGTATACTGAAAATGAATGGTTTGAAATCTGCTCCTTGGTATTAATCAAATATCAAGGCGTAAAGGTCAGGGGTTCATGTATGGTAGGGGCACTACTGATTATTGCTGAATATTACCTATTAGTTGAAATGCATTTTGTGTTCCTTTAATTACCCTGCGTATGGGTATTAAGTGAACAAACTAGGCAACTGCTAAGTGTATTGTTATGATGATCAATGGTGCCTTTTTCAAAATTGTGAATGCCATAGCATCTGGCTTAAAACATGAATCAAATTCAATCACTGGAAAGTTGTTGCATAATGCTCAGGTGACCTATAAGGCCCATGGGCCTCTTGTTTTCATAATTTTTTTTTGCTTCTGTATCATTAAAATGATCCCCTTGCATGATGATTTGGCTTATAATTAGCATAATTAACAAGAATTAAAAATTCACATTTTGGCATGGTAGTTTCTGAACTCAGTTAAGTTATTCAAACTTATTGTTCCTTGTATCTAAACCAAACTGATTGCAATGGTGATGCATTATTATAATTGTTACGTTGATGCTGATGGAAGTATTGAGATGCTGTACTTTATACATTTATGTTGATAGAAGCATTGAGATGTTTTAATTTATACATTTATGCTGATAGAAGCATTGATATTCTGTGTTTGTTTTTCTGCTCCAGAGAATGAGAACAGGGAGATTTTTTTTCCTTTTTATTTAGTACATAAGAACCATCTTGTCCATGCTGTTGTTGGATGTGCAGCATAATGTATACTCTGGATGCTTTATATAGTCTCTTTATCATGTATCAGTGACCATGTTTGAGTTCCATTTGTCTCTTCCCGCTGTAACCGTGAAAACTGTCAAAGTGCTCAGTCACTGTATACAAAGTGCTAATCGAAAATCTACTTGATTTGATCACTAGCTATATTTGTTTGGGTCATTCGAAGTTTCTGTCTGCACATTTAGACAAAAATGTGCTTTTATATACGTTTTCGTACCGATAATGAAACTACTTCAAACAATATGAGACTTTTTCTTGGTATATTTAAAGATAATCATATTTTTGTTTCATCTACTCCTCCATAAACATCGGTAGCACGCGTTTTTCACGCATCTAATGGTCATTTTTCGACTAATCATCCTCTGGAATAGACTGTTGACATTATTTCAATAAAACATTTATTGTAATGTTTAATATGAATCTTTATCAAACGTAAGCTATCAAATTCGACCACAACGTTTTCTTTATAACCTGGCAATTACATCAAATATGCACCTACCCAACTTTTCCAGAGCTATATTATGTTTGCGTAGAAAATATCCTGAAAGCTATCTTTGTTGTCATGACAGCTATACTTTTTTCGAGTATACATATAGCATTTAGGCCTAGTGCAATTAGTAAAATAATTTATTGACGTTACTTTGTGTTTACAACAGTACCGTACAATATTTTCTTCCCAAGACTCCTCTTACATTTCAACCTTATCGAAAAAGTAGTGTGGCCTCTTGGTAAGTTACTTAGGAGAGTACAAACACACAGGCACCTGACGTTACTTATTTTTCTTTTAATGAAATAAATTATACCCCTATCTGTAACATTTTGAAACTTTCGTGACAGTATCTTTTTTAATTTCTAATGGAAGCAACTGTAATGACATTTTTATTTATATATTTAGTTCCAATTTTTCATTCCGGAATAAAGGATTGCTCAAGCAAAAATTTCCTCGGGAAACGGGAGGGGGTTACATTGTTGTCCATAACACTAAAAGATCCCAACACAAAAATCCTATTTTATGGTTGGGGATGGGGTCGGCTTAATTGGTGGACAAGCTACATTCTGTCATATATATTCTCATTTTTCCTATCAACTTATGACAGTCATTCATCAATAAAAACATACCAAAATAAGAATTTTCATGTTGCTCACCAATTTACATGTAATATTGTAAAATTTTAAAGATCGATTTCAACTCTTAGACTTTACGTATACACATGGTTTTGTAAATATTTAGTGGTATATATATGCATTCAAAGTTTTCATTTGATAATTTAATGATTAATTAAAACGCATTCAACTTCAAATCTTAAAGCCGCTTCGTTCATTTTTAAATATCAATTCAGCCAAATAAGTGTTAAGAAGAGATTGCATGAAATATTTTAAAAAAAATTCATGTAATAAAAAGAAAACAAATGGTTACCACATTTCTCAAAGAAATGTATGGATCTTTTTTTATAGAAATCGTAACATATTCCTGAAAATCAGTGAACTTCCGTAACTATATTCTTTTTATCGTAGACTGACTGTTAAGAGTTTGCGTTTCTTAGGAAGGAGGGACGGGGGAAGTTATTTTGATATGGTTACTTTAATATTCTTAAATTTTAGTGAATTTGAAAAAATTATCAGGTCTTGATCACCTAACCTTTATCCGCTTTTCTGGATCTGTCTATGGGGATATAATGCCAAATTTTAATTAAACTTTTATCGTCAGAGATTCTGTTTCAGATTCTTAGTTCTAAGTTCTGATGTCTGATGATAGTGTGAAAATAGGTGAAATATTACAAAAGTTGCATTATAATCTCTTTATCATAGATTTATAAAAGAGAGAAAAAAGAGTGTACAAGGCGAGGACAATCACCCGCTCTATGACGGAAAAGTTTTATTTTTCTAAAATTATGTTGTCGGTAATGTCATCTTCAACATATTAGAATCATATATTGTTCTGAAAGGCATATTGATTGAAAATTGTTCTTAGACTTATTTAGTCGAAAATGGGTACGTTTATATTAAATGATTCTAGCAATAAAGATTTATTTTTGAATATGAACGGACCAGGTTTATCTATTCTTCACTTCTATTCGAAGTATTGTGTTTAAATTACGGAAAAGTAAATGCATTGTGTTTTTTCAATGGCCTCTGAACCCATTCTATCTAAAAGTTGAATATTTCTGAAATTGAAAAAATGAGGATAATGAGCATTGATTTATGTCGAAAAAAATACAAACAATACAAACATGTGGGCAGGGAATAAATACGGATCCCCCACCCCCGGAATACCAGAGATCCAGAGATTGGAACGGGTGCCTAGAGGAGTAAGCATCCCTTGTTGATCGGTCACACACGCTGTGAGCCCTATGTATTGATCAAGTGAACGGAACATTTCGTAATCAAATTTAGTATTAAAACAAAGGTCTAACGGTTGGGTGAGAGAAGTAAGCCAAAAAAAAAAAACGACCCAAGATAAATTAAATGATAGGTTGAAAAACCTTATTAGTCTCAACAAATTCGTTTCTTTTTAAGCAAACTGACACACAAACAACAAGAAGACACCGTAGCATATTGTGGTTAACGCATTCAGTCTTACGCCTATCATGAGCTTTGGAAAAAATTCGATTAGTTTGTGAAGCCCTTTTTTCCGTTTTACATACCTTTAAAACATAAGTAAAGATATATTTCGTGTATTTATCAATAAGTTATTTAATGACATAGACTTGAGACAGCGTCTTTGGATTATACTCCCCCTATATATGCCTTCATTCTTCAAGAAGTATTCTACTCAAATCAAACATAGCATTTCTGTATCAATCGTGACAAAACGCAAATCAAGTATCGCACAAACACCAGCAATGATAGCACATTTCATCAAATTCTATATTTATTTATTTCTGTTTCACTTCTTTCGACTGATTAATGTTTCTCTTGTGATAATAAATGCCAATACCTTTTTCAAAATGTTTAAATCGCAATAATTTTATCAAAAAACAATAAATCTTAATTTCATGCAAATCACAAAAAGGATCCGAAAAAAGTATAGCCATTGCAAAAATATGTTGCAAACATAGTATAGCATTCACTCAAAACAAGAATAGCCCAATTTCTCTAAAAAACGTAACTTATAGAAATCAGATGATGTTTCGTGGGTGAATTGAGGCGAAAACTAAGATACAATAACTTTTACAACAGAATATAGTTTGAAAAAATTAAGAACAATTGAAATAATTCAAAATGAGCGAAAATCCCATTTTAACTTAGCAAATGAGAATGGTATCGAATTTTTAACTTGTTTCAACTTAAAAATTTTCTCAAATAAATTTACATTGATTCTATAAAGGATTAATAAGTTGTCTAATCTCTTAAAGTTACTTTTACCCATATTTTGCCTGCATAATTTTCTTTTTTACCCATAATGCATCAGAGTACCCAAACCAATATAGCAAGTGATCCAAATCAAGTAGATTTTCGATTAGCACTTTGTATACAGTGTCAGTGTCGCTCTTAATAGAATATATAGGGAAAAGAGCGACACTGAGCACTGGCTTCTGCGCATGCCTAGGGATTTCGGTCGCTTCAAATCGAAGCGGTGTCCCACTGAATTTAATTCCATGGTAATAGTTTCCAAAGTCGTAGATTTTTATGTTTTCTTTGTTTATTTCAATCTTAAAAGAAGGCAAGATAAATAAAATTTTAAATTTTAGAACTTTTCGTTTATTTTTTTTTTACTTTGTATAGAATATTAAATGATCTTTTAATTAAGGAATGTTTTTTAGTTTTGTGTGAGTTATTGGTGTTTGAAATAGTTATGAGCGTCAGTGCTGAGTGTCGCTCTTCAAAATGACAGTTTCCTATTTTCTCACACCTGACTTATATATCGTGTGTTAAACAGGTATACAGTAAAATTTAGAGCCGGTTTCAGTTGATATAGATGATTTAGGTATGATTTAAGAATTCTAGAAGAAAAAATCGTAGAAAATATTTATTTTGAAATAGTAATGAGCGTCAGTGCTGAGTGTCCCTCTTCAAAATGGTACTTTCCTATTTTCTCACACCTGACTTATATATCGTCTGTAAAACAGGTATACAGTAAAATTTCCAGCCGGTTTCGGTTGATATAGATGATTTAGGTATGATTTAAGAATTCTAGAAGAAAAAATCGTAGAAAATAATTATTTTGAAATAGTTATGAGCGTCAGTGCTGAGTGTCGCTCTTCAAAATGACAGTTTCATGTTTTCTCACACCTGATTTATAAATCGTCTGTAAAACAGGTATACAGTAAAATTTAGAGCCGGTTTTAGTTGATATAGATGATTTATGTATGATTTAAGATTTCTAGAAGAAAAAATCGTAGAAAATAATTATTTTGAAATAGTTATGAGCGTCAGTGCTGAGTGTCGCTCTTCAAAATGACAGTTTCATGTTTTTCACACCTGACTTATATATCGTCTGTAAAACAGGTTTACAGTAAAAATTTCCAGCCGGTTTTAGTTGATATAGATGATTTAGGTATGATTTAAGATTTCTAGAAGAAAAAATCGTAGAAAATAATTATTTTGAAATAGTTATGAGCGTCAGTGCTGAGTGTCGCTCTTCAAAATGGCACTTTCCTATTTTCTCACACCTGACTTATATATCGTCTGTAAAACAGGTATACAGTAAAATTTCCAGCCGGTTTCAGTTGATATAGATGATTTAGGTATGATTTAAGAATTCTAGATGAAAAAATCGTAGAAAATTCCAGCCTGTTACATTACTTGATCTCTTATTAATAAAATATATATTGTAAAAATCTACACATTAAAACAGTGCATGTTTTTCATACATAAATTCAAAGTAGCCCTTACGAGACAATTATCGGTACTTAGGTTAAAGCACAACAAATATTTTGAATCTCTTTCTCTCTCTCTCAGACATATCTAAAGGGGGACCCCCCCAATTCCATCCAGATCCGCTAAGTTGCATTTCTCTTTATTTTGGCACACTATAAAAAAAATGCTTTATCCTTGTCTGCTGCAGCATAAATTTCGTATTTGTGAGAAATTAAAATTTTACATGTAACGAAAATCCTTATATTCTCTGCGCTTCAAATTTCGTCAATCAGGATACGGTCAGATACAACATTGACACGATTATTTATTCAATTTTAATTTTTATTATACTCCCGCTTGAAAAGTGGGAGGGTATATAGAAATCGATGTTTCCGTCCGTCCGTCTGTCCGTGTGTTACGCTTTGGGGTACCCATCTCTTATCCGCAACTCCTCTCATACCACTGAAGGAAATTTAATGAAACTTTAACAGATTTTAATTACATATTGCCATTGTGTACCTCCTATTTTACTTTTTGATCTGACGTTTATTTTTGATTTTCCAGAGCAAAACATGGACACTGCCATTATATTCATATGGGAGGCGGGGGTATCATTTAGTGAGCTCACAGGTACTTGTGTACAGATTTATAACAGACAGTCGTGCACTCCCGATCCTTTTTTCATCGACGAAAACGAATATCTCGACTCCTTGCTGTAAATTTCACCAAGAAAATTGAAAAATTCTTATATTTATTTTCATATCAACAATAACATTAGAGCTTCATTGAAATTCATGTAATACTAGTCAAAATTCTGTATTTGGTACTTGATTAATTATACGAGTCTTAAGGTAGTCCGATCCTCATGTTTATAAAATTAGCAGTTACAAGTAAGTACTCAAAAAGTATCTCTGAATTCACAAAGGTATGCATGTAAATTTATCCACCACAGTATTTCTTTAAAATTGAAAATCAGATTTAATCATTTTTTTAGGGAAAATTGTCAAGTCTCTAATATTTTTGCAGAAAAAGCAAATTAGAACATCAGCAATGCATTTTCTAATTGCAAATTGATCAACAAATATATATTTTAGGTTAAAAAACAATAGGTATCTAGGCATTTAGAGAAATTTTCATGAATTTTATACTTATTTGGTATTTTGTCTTCTTTTTTCCTTTATATATTCCATAATACATATAGCGTAAAAGGTTTTTACTATCATTGCAAGACACTACACAGTTCTTCTCATTTCATATGCTAAAAAGAATGGGCATCTAAGGCTGAATTCAAGAAAAATCTAATTTCTCTAAAACTGTATTAATTCTTTCTCCTTTGTTAGGGTACAAGTGTCAACTTTTATTAGATCTTTAATAAGACTTCCAAAGACCTTAAATCTTATAAAAATGAATTCAATGAAAACTGTTGCATAAAAAATTCATTTTCAAGCATCATTTTTATGCATTTCAAATTAATTATAAATTTTTGGAGTTATCCTTCTGGCTGAGGATTGGATATTCTTAAAATTGATCCAAGAAATACAGGGGCGTAGCCAGGGTACCTTTGATGTAGCTGAAGATCTGTAGCGTTAGGGCACAGGCACCTGACGTTACTTATTTTTCTTGTAATAAAAAATATACACATGTGTATATTTTTTCTTACAAGAAAAATAAGTAACCACTTAGGTGCCTGTGCGTAAGGGTTTTATATATATTTGTCTTTGACCATAATGCTACAGATCCGGTAGTGCAAAAAAGTGCAATTTACGGCGCAATATTTTGGGGAGAATTTCTCCTTTTTCCAGCATCGGTCAATCAACTAGCTACCTTTCAACTCCTAAATTCTAGACACGGGATCTGTAGCGTTATGGTCAAAGAAAAATACGTATATAAAACCATAATGCTACAGATCTGCAGCTACTTTTGATGTGGACACCCGAGTATACTAGGACTGTCAGAATATTTTTTTCCGTAGAGCTACAGTTCTGCAGCTGATTAAAACTCTTCAAACCAGAATTGAAAAAAAATGTAAATAACATTAATTCAAAAAAGCCACTTTTGTGTCACATGCATGTACAAGAGAATAAATTCTATCAAGGTCTAGATCTAATCATTTATTTCTCTTTTACCCTTTTGAAGCCTCTTTTGAAGCCTAGAAAAACTAATTTCCTGTTACAATAAATATTTTTAAAATGAAAAAGTCTTTTGGAATGTAGGGATATTTTCTTTTTTTCAAATTAAGTTTTACTATTAAAAAGAAGATGGGCGCATTTGGCGGGTGATCTGCAGGAATCATTTGAACGAAACATTTATGGTTTAAGGTATCCGACCCATATTAGGATAAAAATTTTTGACCTTAAATATCAATTGTTTGTAAAATATCCCAATATTATTTTACAGCATTTTAGAGTTAGAAGGGATTTACCAAGAGAAATTTTCAAAAATTTTATTACCTAAGGAGAAATTAATTATTGAAGATTGCATTGAAATCTATGGAAGGAAGTAAATTTTTTAAGATAAAAAAGAAAATACTTCAAATATCAAAAAATGCTGTGGTGGACAGATGTATTTGATCATTAGGAAAAGAAAAAAAATTAGAAATAATTTTTTTACCAGACAGATTTTTTATATTAATTTTTTTTGCGTAAAATCAAAGGGAGATAACTCGTCAGGGACAGGAAAAGGTCATAAAGTAGGACATGCCCAACTCATACATTCTGATACTAAAATATGAAAATTAGTTCTAACTACACTGAGTATATTCAGCCCATACATATCTATAAGGCATTCAATTCCATTTAATTTTGGGCTAATATGGATCTGATACCTTAAATGTCCATGATTTGGTTGGCTGAACACACCTGGTCAGATATTACAAACACGTGCATTTTTTTTCATTTAGTTTGAAAGACATCATGAAATTGTAACATTTATGTCCATTTTTTTCTATGGGGTACCATAACATAGTAATATTTCACAAAAAATAAAACCTAAAATATATTTAATGCATAGATGTATGGAACGCCATGACTGCCTTATGTTAGATGATAATATTATATGCTGTGGTTCTTTTATTATATGCTGTGGGTTAATAATTATATGCTGCGGGTTTATAATTATATGCGGTGGGTTTATAATTATATGCTGTGGGTTTATAATTATATGCTGTGGTTTTGTAACTATATGCTGTGGGTCTATAATTATATGCTGTGGTTTTATAATTATATGCTGTGGGTTCATAATTATATGCTGTGGATCTATTATTATATGCTGTGGTTTCATAATTATATGCTGTGGGTTTATAATTATGTGGGTTCATAATTATATGCTGTGGGTTCATAATTATATGCTGTGCTTTCAGAAATATATGCTGTGGGTTCATAATTATATGCTGTGGGTGCAAGTGTATTGTTTCATATTCTGTCGGTTTATTAGAAACTAGCCATTCGAATCTGGACTTCTGTTTAAAAGTTGTTTAAAAGTTAACTTGCTCAAAAAAAGCGGCAACTGCACCAGGCCTAACCGTAATAGGAATGAGAGAGTGGAGTGCATGCTGAATCAATCAGTGATTAGTGGAGGAATACACATCAGATCCTAACATTTTCCGCCGAAAATTGCCTTATCGCCCATTTCATATTTCGCTCTGCTTAACGTTCTTCGAAAATGTTTCATAATTCAGGCACGGATCCAGGAATTGAAGTTAGAGGGAGAGCCAAATATAGGCAAGGGGTCTGGGGGTCACCTTGAGGCCCCCAGTGGGTGCAGGGCAAAGCCCTGGTGGGGGCCCAGGGGGCGAAGCCCCCGGAAGCTCATTGATTCTAGAGATTTTGTAGGGTAAAAATGAGGTCTACCAAGAAGACATATATTCATTTTTATACGAAACTGTGATTTACGTTAACTTTGACAATTTTAGGGGGGGGGGGGGGTCGCCGGGTGCGCCCCCCTTAAATCCGCTACAGTAATTTGTACAATTCTTTATCGTAAACAAGTTTTGATTACAACCTCATGCTAGTAGGCTTCAAAAGCAAGAAAAATCTGTTGAGCGTGCCAAAAAATAACTTCGATTTCAATTGTATGATATTTAAAAAAAAATTAAATAAGATGACATTACTGAATCAGCAAGATGGTAGATCACCGTTGACGTCCGAGGTTATGTGCGAGGTACGAGTCATCCGGATGGTGCTGAATAGGGAGGCATTACCTGATTGGTTTAAATGAGGTACATGTATATGTTATGTTTTTTTTTATTTTTTAAAAGTAAAAATATTAATGTTTGAAATAAATGAGTGAATGTTTGAATATTACAGAAATAAAGAAATACCAGGGGAGACTATAGGAGCGGAGGTTGATTTTTTTTCTTGGCAAAGTGTTATTTACTGGTGGTTACCATAAGTTAATTTTTAAATTTTAAACAACTGCAGTTTTGACCTATAAACGCCATGGGACCCTATATATATTTTCTTTGGGGGGGGGGGGTATAAGCACCTGGAATAAAGTTTCAAACGATTCCAAGATATTGTTTGAAATTAAATTAGTATAGTAGTTAGAGGGAAAACGGTTTGTATAGAGTTCTGTGGGAAAATAATTGGTACTTTTTTCCTTATAGATATCTTAATTTTTAAAATGTTAAGTGAATTTAAGATCAAGAAAAATGATATTTTGCTCTTTATTTGACGACACACCGAGAGGAAATATACATTTATAATTTATATATATAAAAGAGATTTGGTTTTGGTTTGTTGAGATTTGAGAGGAGTAATGTCCTTGTTTAAAAAAGGGGGGTTGTTAGAAGAATGTAGATATTAGCATAGGCGTCGGAACGGGGGGGGGGGGGGGGGGGGCTAGGGGGTTTAGCCCACCAATTTTTCTCCAAACATATACTTTGTATAGACGTTGAACATTGTTTTTTAGGTTTAACCCCCCCCCCCAACTTTCCACAGATACGTCGCAGTGTAGGTTAAAAATTAGGGGAAATTTGAGGTGTTTGGAAAAAATAGGTACTTAAGAAGCTCGTCAAACATAACCACCCCTTTCCCCGGCACGAAATAGAATTTTCGTGGTTAGGCCATTTTCCCCTTTCAATTTGCTTCCGAACCCAATGATTAGTATAGCGTGTGCATTTGATAATGTCCGAGGAAGTTAATAAGTTAACAATGTGCATCAGATTGCTCTTAATATGATAAATATTTGTAGCGTATGACATCCTTTGAAACTTTAATCCGAGCGCTTATTAAAAAAATCCCCCCACAATATAGGGTACTTGGCTTTTAAAGGTCAAAATTGCAGTTGATAAAAATTAACTTATAGGTACCGGCAGTAAATAACACTCTGCCCCCCCCCCCTAAAAAATCAACTCCACTCCTACAATCTCCCCTGGAGATTTCTATATTTCTGTTATATTCTTATATTCCATAAAAAAAATCATCCCCTGCTCTTACAATTTCCCTGGTATTTCTATCTTTCTGTAATATTCATATCTTCCCTCATTCATTTCAAAAATCAATATTTTTACTTTTTAACAATAAAAAAAACATTACATACATGTTCCTCAACCAAACAAATCAGGTAATGCCTTCCTATTCAGCACTCCACTCTCTCATTCCTATTATAGTAATCCGCCATTTTTTGAGCAAGTAAACTAAAAAAAAAACAAAAAAAAACTCGAAGTCCAGATTTGAATACCCGGTAGATAGTTTCTAAAAAATGCCATATAATTATAAACCCACAGCATATAATTATAAACCCACAGCATATAATCATAAATCCACAGCATATAATTAGAAAACCACAGCATATAATAATGGACCTATCACATATAATAATAGATCCCCAGCATATAATAATGGATCCACAGCATATAATTATGGAACCACAGCATATAATTATGGATCCACAGCATATAATAATCGACCAACAGCATATAATTATGGAACCACAGCATATAATATAAGAACCACAGCATATAATTATAGAGCCACAGCATATAATAAAAAAACCACAGCATATAATAATGGATCCACAGCATATAATTATGGAACCACAGCATATAATAATGGATCCACAGCATATAATAATAGACCCACAGCATATAATTGTAGAACCACAGCATATAATAACAAAACCACAGCATATAATTATAGACCCACAGCATATAATAACAAACCAACAGCATATAATTATAGACCCACAGCATATAATTATAAACCCACAGCATATAATATAATCATCTAACATAAGGCAGTCATGACGTTCCATAGGAGACATATGGAACGCCATGACTGCCTTATGTTAGATGATTATATTATATGCTGTGGTTCTTTTATTATATGCTGTGGGTTTATATTTATATGCTGTGGATCTATTATTATATGCTGTGGGTTTATAATTATATGCTGTGGTTTTGTAATTATATGCTGTGGATCTATTATTATATGCTGTGGGTCTATAAATTATATGCTGTGGTTTTATTATTATATGCTGTGGGTTCATAATTATATGCTGTGGGTCTATAATTATATGCTGTGGGTCTATAATTATATGCTGTGGGTCTATTATTATATGCTGTGGTTTCATTATTAAATGCTGTGGTTTCATAATTATATGCTGTGGGTTTATAATTATGTGGGTTCATAATTATATGCTGTGGGTTCATAATTATATGCTTTGCTTTCTTTATTATATGCTGCGGGTTCATTATTATATATATGCTGTGGGTGCACGTGTATTGTTTCATATTCTGTCGGTTTATTAGAAACCAGCCATTCGAATCTGGACTTCTGTTTTTTTTTTTAAATTAACTTGCTCAAAAAATAGCGGCAACTGCACCAGGCCTAACCGTAATAAGAATGAGAGAGTGGAGTGTATGCTGAATCAATCACTCAGTGATTAGTGGACGAATACGCATCAGATCTTAACATTTCCCGCCGAAAATTGCCTTATCGCCCATTTCATATTTCGCTCTGCTTAACGTTCTTCGAAAATGTTTCATAATTCAGGCACGGATCCAAGAATTGAAGTCAGAGGGGGAGCCAAAAATAGGCAAGGGATCTGGGGGCCACCTTGAGGCCCTCAGTGGGTGCAGGGCAAAGCCCTGGTGGGGGCCCAGGGGGCGAAGCCCCTGGAAGCTCCTGGGTTCTAGAAATTTTGTAGGGTAAAAATGAGGTCTACTAAGTACATGTAGATATGATAACATTTTCTACACGAAACTGTGATTTACGTTAACTTTGACAATTTTAGGGGGGGGGGGGGGCGCCGGGTATCTTGTTCGCCCTATATGTGCGAAGACCACGGACGTGTTTTTTACTTCCAAGACTTTCTTTCTCTCCATTTTAATAACAATTTTAAGTGTTTGATTTCATATTTGTTTACAGAATTAACAAAGGCTCAAGCTAGCACATGTGCAGTAAAAACTTTACGTTTTACGGGTAGTTGTTATGTTTACTGTGTATACACAGACTACAAATCTCAATGAAACTTAATTATCGATCTTCATATATACCCGACCAGTGCGTAATATTATGTGATATTACATAATTAGGTACATGACACACTGTTTAAATGATACTGTAAATAAATACTAAATATTATTTAATTTGCAAATATTAAATTTTTCATTTTACATGTACGTTGTGAAAGTGTTTAAAAGACAATCCAGATTTAAAAAAAAAAAATGTCTACGTTAACAGGTCAACTTAAATTTTATTTTTTATTAAATTTCCACCTAGACACATTAAATAGATAAAGCTATGATGAAATTTAGAATATTTTTAAAGACATTATTTCAAACGATATCAAATGAAATCATGTTGTTTATACCATTTAATATTCTTTTTTTAAAAGTATGGTATTTTTTAAAAATCTACATGTAGGGAAAATATCCTCGCAGCATTTGTAAAATATGTTTATTTACAATGTTTTGGAAACTTTAAAAATGTTTTCGTAACATTTCCAGGGAGGAATCTTACAATAGATACTATGCTAAAACTTTTTGAAAAAAAAAATATTTGAAACTGTTTGAGAAAAAAATAGAGAAAATCAATCAAAACATTTTGAAAACCTTTATATTTTATTGAACTTTTGATGATGGGAAAATTATTACTATTATATAAATATTGTTTGATTTGTAATTATTTCATTTACCAATAAACAAACGATATTTTTTTTGCATATTTTTTAGATTTTTATTTTCTTAAAATAATTTCAATAGAAACCACACAATCTTTTCAGTCCCCATTACCGGTGGTGTCTTTATACATGTACGTAACACTTCCCTATGGGATATGTGTACCTGGTCCTAGTTGTTGTCTTAACAATTCACTGACATATTTTTAAAGATATATTCGACGGTAGCTGGAGATCACTTGAATATTTTAAAATATATATCATCAACCTGAGAAGATTTGGGACCCCCCCCCACTACACACAGACACGAAAAAATAACTAATTAAAAAAATTGATAAGAAATAAAAAGAAAGAAAAACGAATATTAAAAAGATTTATTCTTATTCGTCTGTTATGAAAAAAACCCCATCAAAGTATATCTTTATGAAAATTTTTATTTTATACATACATAAAAATTAAATATTACGTACTCCGTGTACTTAGAATAATATGCTATATCATCATAATAAAATAATTTGTTGAGATCCCGAAAAAATTTCTTTTTATTAAAGAGAAAACGTATCTATGGCGATTAATTTATATAAAAAATTATTTTATAAAGTTTAATGTCTGTCCATATATTTATCTAATGATACATTAATAAAATAAATAAATAATTTTAGCTAAATATGTTATTTATTTCAGTATTTATTGAAATCCCGAAAAATTTAACCCAAGTCCCGAAACGTCTTGCCGCAAGTCCCGAACCGTCTTATCGCTAGTCCCGAATCGTCGTGTACCTAGGTCCCGAAACGTCGGGTCCCGAAACATCTTGCACCCAAAACAGGTGTGACCATATGCATAACGTCTGACAGATACAGTGACGGTCTGTTTTATTTTGAATGTACAAAAAATTAGGAAAGAAATTCATTAGATTTCATTCTACATTAAATTACGGCGAACGGACCCTGTGCGAACAAGTTTTAGGGCGAGCGGACTCTGGGCGAACAAAAAATCAGGCGAACAAGATATCGGGCGAACAATTTTTAGGGCGAACGAACATGGAACCCGCCCATGCCAGACTCGAACCAAAAACTTTCCGCTTCGAGTGCACTGGACAGGTAGCTTTTTTCTCTCTCTCTCTTTTAGCTTTACTTTCTGAGCTATCACCGCTATACAACTACAACAGTCTTTAAAAGGACAAAGAGGTACCACATTCGACACATTTGGATTTTTTGGGGAAAAGTTCATTTTTCGTGGTCTCTGGGTCTACTCTCCATTTTTTGAAAATGTGTATTCGTTTCTTTGAATTAAAATACACACAAATAACGTTTCAAAAACATGGAGAGAAGACCCAGACATAGAAATTTTTTTTTAGAAAAATGTGTTTCAAATTGTATGTACGATTTTGTACCATATGTCTGATATGGCCAATTTTCAATTTATATTTTAGCAAATCAAAGCTCAATTTCGGGAAAATATTTTTCGTTCCTGTTGCACAGGAACCCAATAAATAAAAAAAATGCTAAATTTTCATATGACATGTCAATATAAAATTTTCATTTTTCAATTACGCCCATGTTCCTGCCGAATGCCAATCAAAAGTGCCCTCGTTCTTTTGTAACGTTTCCACAATAGTCTATTCTTAGAATGCATGCATGTTCAATATGAACATGTAAAAGAAGTTGAATCCCCCCCCCCCCCCCCTCAAATTTTAGTTTTGTTGTCCTTATATTTTATTCGCATACATGATAATACACTGTAAACAAAATAAATACTTTAAAAAAAAATCGATAGGCGTTGGTCTTGATTGCCAATGCATTATATTCATGTTAATAAATGATTGCTTCAAATGAGTTATTATTTGATTCTATAGTTTCTGCACATTTATGCATAAAATCAAGTTATTTATAAATTGAGGTAATATGTTTAACGATTTTTTGGATGATAAATATAGGAAACAGTAAGCTTATTCATTTGGGTTTCACATTCAGTGGTATTTTATAGATCTTTGAGTCGTTTTAAACAATGGTTTCAACATTGAAAGGCTATGGTTAAGCTTTCAATTTTTTTTTCTTAAAAATAAAATAAAACATATTCTTTGTGAATATTTTTAAACCTATTGTTAAAAACACCACAAAACTAGTCCCAAGTAAAGAACATAACAAGTATGTGTGGCAGTTGGCAGTAAGCATGCAGTTGGCTGTCGTATATGGCATTCCATACCAACGAAGCAGAGAATTTTTTTTTACAAAAAAAAGCAAAAACAAAAACAAATAAAAACGAGAATTGCAGGTTGTCCAAACTTCGAAAATCCTATTTCGTGTGTGTGTGTGTGTGTGCGTGTGTGAGAGTGTGTGTGTGCGTGTGTGTGTGTGTGTGAGGGTGTGTATGTGTGTGTGTGTGTGTGTGTGGGGGGGGGGGTAGTGGACAACTTTTTCTAAGCCAACTTACATGTACTATCACTTCCAATTTTTTCCTACAATTCTTGATAATACTATACTATGGTAAAAGTGTGTGTGTGTGTGTGGGGGGGGGGGCATAGCAAAAAGAAATGGCATTTTTCCATTTTATTTCCATTCATTCAGCATTTCATTTCCATTTTTCATTTCAAAACCATTTTTCCTACATTTCTCTATCGTTCAATTTTCGAAAGCCATTTTTTCAGCACCATTTAAAAACCATTTCTGTTAGAAAATGCTTTATAAATGGTGAACATGCAACATTTTCTTTCCATTTATTTGAGTAAATGGAAAAGAAATGCCAGTTTGGTGATCCAACTTGCTTGAGTGGACCATTTTTCTCCCATTTATTTTCTGAGAAATGGAGAATTGAAAAAAATGTTAGCTTTAGTTAGAATTTGTTGGTGGTTAATTGATGCCATATGTGCCAGGTTTTTATAATGGGGCACTGGATATGATTTCCTCCCATGCTCTTTAGTGACCTCCTTTTCCGTAAGTTTGAATATTGGACAAGAGCACTTTGACCTAGCTGGTAGTGAGTTTAGATGGCTGAAGTTATTCTTCAAGGAGTATTTAGGTTTTTAGTGATTTTTGATGCTTACAAAACTGTACATTGATGGTCAAAGCAGAAAAAAAGAATTACTAATTTAACTTCTTGGAGGATGATAATTATGTGACAGTTTTTCATGTTTCCAACATTTGGGAAGTATAGACAGAAGAAATGCAGCACATTTTCCATACACAGAAAGGACCTTTTTATTCTTTTTGAGTGGTAAGTATAAATATCAGTGCATATTTTTATCAATGTCAGTTACAGAAAAATGTTCTTTTTCCAAAGAAAACACATAAGGAATGCCCATTAAACATGCTGATGCAATAATCTCTAAATCAATTAATTAATCTTGTTTACAATTGGTCAGACTGAGGGAACTTGGATTTCTACTTTTGTAAATTCTCATTGATTGAACTTCAATTGCAAATTTTTGAAATAACTATATTTTTGCATTTCTTTTTATTTTTAGAGTACTGGTCGCTTTTAGACATGTACGTTGGTGCACCAAAATGGACATGCAGGATTCAAAATATAATTTTTTTAATGAAAACCGTGCTTATATTTGAAAAATTGAGCAAGTGACCTCGTTTTGTGACTGCATGACTCTACAACTAATAAAAGTGCATGCTTATTCTTTGCATATGGATTAATTAGAGACCAGCTAAATTTTCCATTTTTCAATTATAGATAAAATGTGTTAAAAATGGATATTAAATGGCTAAAACAAAAACCATTTATTTTTCATTTTTTATCTCATTTGCATAAATGGTTTTGGAATGGTTAATTTGCATGTTACAGGGCCCAAAAAAATGGAGTTTGAATGGAGTTTGAATGGGGTTTGAATGGAGTTTGAATAGATAATGAAAAATGGTTTTTAAATGGTCATTCTTTCTGTTAGAATTCTTGAAAGATTTGACAAAATAAATGGCTTCTGAATGGTCTTTAAATAGTAAGAAAAGAAATGGTTTTTAAAATGGTTTTCTAAATGGATTTCATTTTGGTAAGGGGGGCAACCATGCTTTCAATGAAATTTATTAGTAAAGAAA